>NC_065512.1:22173202-22202033 GCF_006386435.1 Epinephelus moara | reverse complement strand
GATTGACAAATTTTTCACTTTAAGCCCTGACACTGTCATTTTTGTGTAGGAATTAAGCTACAATACATGACATATGTTGTTTTAATTAATAAATACAGTGTGAATAAAGATTACATAACATAAAAATAACTGCAGTCTTTGTTATTTGATAGCCGCTTAAATTAAACTGTTTTTATAGGGCAAGTAAAAACTGACTTCGGGCAAGTAGATCTCAGACCAACTTGCCCAACCGGGCAAGTGGGAAAAAAAACCTTAGCGTTGAACCCTGCGGTATAAACAGTGGTTAGATAAGCCTCAAAACCAGCCACAACTTAGCCATGAGCACAGAGTGACCGTACGCTATTGACCAATCAACAGACTGCAGTGTTCACAGCTCCACCTTTTAGTACCAGATCTGTGTGCTAGGTACCCCAACAGAAAGGTTACCAAAAATGGGGATGGTATGGAACAGTTCCATTGGTACCATTCACAACTTTTCACAGTGGAAATGGAAATAAACCGCCCTCAACTGTGCTGTACCGCACTGCAAGGTGGAAACGGGGCTTATGTCCGAACATGCGCTTACAAACTTACACAACTCATGTAGTATAATCCAAGTCTCATTCATCCAGTCGTTTGCTCAGTTCTTCCCAGCCAGACAGCTCTTTCCGACGGGGAATTGAATGTAAAGTGAAACTTATCTATGCTCTCTTCGAAGCCAGACTCAATTGACAAAAACAACAATTTTACCTCACAGAACACGGGAGCTACTGGTCTACCACTGCCTCAGTTAGTGTCTTTGTGTTATGGCATGAACTTGGCTGTTAGTTCGTATTCACCAAAGTCACATCATAACAAAAAACCAACTACAGATTGAGGCAGTGGTGGACCAGCTGCTCTCGTTTTCAAAGAGGTAAAACTACTGGTTCTGTCAATGGAGTCTTGCTTTGAAGAGACCATAGATAAGTCTCACTTTTCGGGCTGTCTGTTTAGGATGTCCCGAGCACAATTGGTTAAACGTGTCTTAGATTATCCTGCACAAGTTTAACAAGCATTAGTAAACAGATGTTTTGGTATAGTTTTGCTGATGTTAAACGCAGTCGAGTATGACTTGAATTCATCAGGAATTTTCTCAGTTTTTGAGATTCTTCGTTTCAATGTGAGAAAAACATTCCAATTCAGTGTAAAATGGGTGAGTAGTTAATAACAATGGTCATCTGGAGGCTAGAGTATTCCTTTAAGACATGTAATCTGTGATCAATAACAACTGTCAGACATGACTGCCCCTCTGTTTACATATTCTTGCTTTACCTTATGAGGTTCTGAATGACAGCGGAATAGAGCGTTGTGTTCTGTATCACACTGATTAGATTGGGACATATGTAATATAAGCACTGTTCAGCTAAGTGCTTTTGAAATATTATTTAATATTGGCAGAGACTGTGTGTGTGTGTGTGTGTGTGTGTGTGTGTGTGTGTGTGTGTGTGTGTGTGTGTGTGTGTGTGTGTGTGTGTGTGTGTGTTCCATTTGTATGCGCTCAGCTGTGTGTGCGTTTGTGTGTGTGTAGTGCAGTGCAGGCATGTTTTACATTTCCTCAACAATCATCGCTAACATGAGGCATTGCAACCAGGCACACAGTAATGGGCAGCCTGAGGCCTATTTTTGTTTTAATATTTATCTAAGCTATTTCTGCCCACTCTCACACAACACCATCGGTGATGTGCAGCAGAAGGATCTTTCTCAGACCCCTTTGGCCTCTGTTTGTTTAGACCACATCCTTGAAGGATCTTCAGCAGAGACCAGATAATGAATTGAATTTACTAATGTATTTCATGGCTTATTAATTGCGTAGTGGAACTTGGCGAATTTCTGCAATGGTCATTAATCTTTTATTGTCGATCCCGTCAGAAAAGCCTGTGGGGGGTTATAGTTGTACATATGCACTGGGAATATTAATACTACACAGTTTTCTCATTTGCTGCCCATTCCCCATTTCCTTGCTGAATGTATTTCATTAGTGTTTGAACAGAGCCGGGGACTAATCACAATCACTGTTTTGCTTTGTATTGATTTCTCATTGTACTGTAGATGATAAATGATAGTCAGATGTGGTAATGTACTTTTTCCAATCTAAATGAATTAAACCCTAAATGTGTGGCACAGAGCATAATGGGCCACGTTTGTCTGTGGGGCTTATTGGCCTCATCAGACACCGTATGTCTCAGCTGTCTTCAGAGTTTGGATAGAAGTGTTACTGTGGAAACAAGCCTTTTAGCCCCAGGAAATGTCAATGCAGTCACACCTCATGTCCACCGAGAGTAGAAGACAAACGCCGCAGAATGAGAGCTTTCTCTCTGTTTGTTTCTGTCCCCTGTCTCTTTTTGTTTCGCTGCTTTTTCATCTTCATGTCATTTAAAATGAAAAGTGACTATGTGCATACTCGGGATCTAGCCACATTTTTGTAATTCCCCTTTTAGACAACAGTCATGTGTACTAACTCTTCAACATGTTTAAAGAGCAAATTGTAATTTGCATTTCTTGCAGAACTTGTCCTTAAAGTTCAAGTGAAATCTGGAGGGACTTTAGCTTCTGTGCTGAGATGTATTTCCCAGTAAAACGGAATAGAGATGAATGAATGAACAAATAAGTACCAATAATAATAATAAATTATTTTGGAAATGAAAACAAACCGTTTGATTGCTGTGGCCGTGTCATAATAGCGAGGCCCCAACAGTGTTAGCCGACGGGATAGTGGTATCTGGCAGGATGAGAGAGATAAAGCACATCGTAGCCTCCATGTAATGTTAGCTCCTGAAGCAGTCCACTGTAAATGTCTTTGTCTTGTCCATAATCTCAAGCTGCCATTAGGGGTGTGCCATATCATATCGTGATACTCGCAATATTAATACTTGTTGGCGTTGACGCCATAGTGTTACTGTTAACAAGCGTGGCGGAAAGCGAAATTATTACAGACTGAGCGTTGATTCCAAAGAGAGGAGCAGCTTCAGTAGTGTGGAATTAACTGTGGCGTCCTGAATGTTTTATGACCATCCCTGGACTTCTCAGACTCTTTAAGGGATTTACCGCTCAGACTGAACTCGTTCAGCGGCTCCTCTGGCAGCAGCACAGTGTCTCTCCCTCTCCTTTCTTGCCTTGCACACACAGGAGTCGGTGTAGTTTTCTCATACACCTTTGGTAATGTTAACCTACGTGACACTCATGGCTTAACAAAAAACTACATATATGCAAATGTGCAATAGTTCTTGTAACATAACAGCCTGTCACAGGTTACAGCGTGATGACTAGAGGAGAAATGGCAGAGAATGAAGGTCCAGGTCAATCATTTAGGATTTTGCTAAAAGAAGGAAACTGCCTGTTTATTTACACATATATAGATCCCAGTACACCTTTTTTGTATTTGGAAGCTGTTTAAATGTGTAATTAGTGGTAGATTTTATTTTGTTGAACTATTAATATTGTATACAGAATCTGAATCTCACTCTATTAGTGTTATTGTCACAAACTAAAGAAATGAGAGATAATTCTTGTTTAGTTTTTACTGAATATTTGAAGGCAAACAGGTTAAAATTCAAAACTGTATCACTTATTTTGTTGCAATTCTATGTTCTTAAATTTTTTTTTTAATGATTTTTACTGGTTTTTCATATCGTCAAGAAGCTGTCCTCAAAGTGAAGAAATTCTAGCCTGCAGCCTGTAACCACGGTCTTTTGGGTATATGAAGACACATTGATGTACCATGTTGTTGCTAACTAGCTGACTAGCTCTGTGTGGCTAAAAGTTGCAGATTTATTGATGGGAGGATGTTGCGATATAATTGGTTGGAATTGGTTGGTACTAGCTTGCGTAATCTTTTTTTTTGTGTTACAGGAAGAAAATATGATTAGATTTTGATATTAAAATATGAATATGAATTGAGTTTTTGGCCCTATCTTGTTAAAACGGTGCACAAAACGTCCAGAGAGGTGATACAGAAGGGTTTAAAAGGCATTTTCATTTAATCGCAACTGGTTTAAAAGTTAATGGATGATTTCATGTTTTTAACAAGCTATATTAGCAGACGTTGTTATTATTGTTACTGCAAATGTAATATATAATGTATTTAACATCAGTTACTCACCAAGACACCTGCCCAGCTCTCCTCTGGTTCTACTCACGCCACAGCTCAGTTTCTCACCAGTAGCAATTATCTCTGCTCTTTTTCTTCTTGTTCTCAGCCCATTGGATGCCTAGCAGGCTCGTAATTATACTGCTGTGGTCCTTTTTATATGCTTATGAATATGTATTTTCAGCCTCACCAGTCTCAGAATTAGCACAAGAATCCAGATTTATTATCAGTAAACTTGACCTAGCATGGCCACTCTCCATTATGTGACTCGTCTGGTTTCTCAGTTTTAAGGTAGACATGAAACGTGCCCAACAAAAACAAGTCCAGATGCCTCTGTGGTTTATACACAGATATATATTTTTTAAATTCACATAATTTTTCAACACATAACTGGGGACAGCAACCTAAAAGTCGCTCTTTAAATCCTGTAAAATGCCAACAAAAAGTGATCTAACACATTATGAATAGGTAAGAAAATGTATTGGGTGCCACAGGGGGCTTTGCGAACTGGGGTTAGTGAGCTAAAGCAGTAGAGATTAACATTCAACTGCACAATAAGTTTTAATATCTACCACCAAGGTAACCTGTAAAAGAGCTCACAACTCTTTTCTCCAGTGTCTTAATGAAAATACTCAACATTAAACAACATTAAATTATTACATATAAAAGACCTGATTATGAATGCCAAAAAACCCTATCATACATGGGCAACCGGAGCCAGTAATGTTTCATCTTCAGTGTGTGAAAAAGAGCTTCTGTCTCTCTTTCTTTCTTGCTGTCTCCCGCTCTTCCTGTTCCTCCTCTGTTCTGGCTTTTTGGCATCTCATTTATCAAACAGGGTCAAGGCTCAGTGCAAAAACCCTGTGGTCTGAAACGACACACTGTGTGCCAGACGCAGAGTCACTGCCAGGGTGGAAGGAGACAAAAGACTTGTTCATTCGTGTCATTACTTACATTTAAAGGACATATGAATGCTTTTTGATCTCAAAGGACCGTCTCTATGTTTTACTGTAAATATTTTAACAAGTCTCTTCTATCGCCTGCATGATATGTGAATGATTAACGTTCTCTCTATATGTCAGGACATCTCACCAAAGGGCACTGGGATAGTTAACACTATGTAATAACCATAACCAATTGTTATTTTACAGTTAACAAACAATTAAATTTAATGAATAATGTTTACTAATTATTAGTAATGCATGATTTATAGTATTTTAACAGTCTATTGTTTTACACATTATAACTTTTTATATACTATATTACAGTCTTTATTGACTATTTACCAAGGTATTGTAATCATCAGTTGCAACTATACACTAGAGTTGCAGCAGCGTGAAGCATAAATGGAAAGTAAAAACGTAAAAAAAAAAAAAGAGTTTCAGACCTGTATCAGGAAGTCAGAGCTAGTTAAAAGCTAAAGTGAACAGATACGTTTTTAGCTTTCTTTTAAAAATATTTAGCAAGCTAGCTTCCCTGATTTCTACAGGTAGTGTGTTCCATAGCTTTGGGGCGTAATGACAAAGGCTGCATCCCTGATCTTCTTCCGTCTGTCACTGGGAACCTCCAGTAAACCAGCAGCAGATGATCGCAGTACTCTTGAGGGAAAAAGTTAACAAGGGAGTTAGCAAAGTAGCTCAGTCCCAGCCCATGTGAGCTTTGTATACAATGAGGAGGAGCTTAAAATCAATTCTAAATCTAACGGGAAGTCAGTGCAGAGCAGCAACAACTGGCCTGATGTGCTCTCTCCTCTTGGTACTGGTTAGTAGCCGAGCTGCAGTTTTGACTGAGCTGAAGTCTCTCAGTGGTGTTTTTTGGGAGGCCATTAAAAGTGCTTTAATGTAATCGAGTTGGCTTAAAATAAAGGCATGGATCAAATTCTCAGCATATTTTTCATTCAGAAATGGTCATACCATGGCTATGTTCCTGAGGTGGAAAAATGATGTTCTCATCACCTTGTAAATGTGGGACTTGAAGCTTAGATCTGAATCAAGAATCACGCCAAGACTTGTAGCCACGGATTTAATCCAGGGAGTTAAATTTCCCAGATTATTAAGAAGCATTTCTCTTTTTGTTTTAGGGCGGACAAGTTTTTTAAGAAATTATTGCTCATCCATTTATTTATTGCCAAAAGGCAGGTAGTAATGGAGTTTATGGCCACAGCATTGTTTGGTTCAGCAGAGATGTACAGTTGCGTGTCATCTGCGTAACTACGGGTATCCAAATAATGTTTATAGTAGACTAATGATTAATTATTGACAAATACTTAATATAGTATATATAGAATTATATAATGTGTACAACAATAAACTGCTGAAACACTCTAAATTAAAGCATTACCAATAATTAGTAAACATTATTATAATTTCATTGTTTGTTAATGATAAACATTTGATGAACTATCAACTTACCATTTATAAATGATGGTTATTATACAGTGTTACCTTGGGGTGCAATGCCCGACCAAAGCATATTCCTCAGTACGTGCCCCTCAACCTCCAATAAATATTCAAATAAAAAGAAAAAAATGAGATTGATTAATAATTGCCGATCCACTGCAATGTGTGAAAATTCATTGTAAGTACTGAGGGAAGTTTTCAATGACCCCAGGAAGGAGAGGCTCTGAGGGTGCTGCAGTAACCACCCACCCCCAGCTGGATGAGGTATATTATGTGTATTATTATCTCTATCTGTCACATTACCTCTCCTGGTCGCTGTCACCCGCTGTATATTTCCTTTTAATTAATTCAAGCAGCACAGGTTTACCAGATGGTTTCCTATACTATTTTGTTTAGTGTCCTCTGTAGTAATTTGTCTGCAGGCCTATTAGTCTGTGGTGGCAGGAAGGTTTGGACCACATTCAGACAGGCTCTCTGGCATAAACAATATATAGTTCAAATCCAGCTTTCAACTAACAGCAGCAGTTTTGTCATGGGTGACTCCGTGGTGTCAGTGTTGTCATACTGATGAGTGAAGGAGCCCACATTTCTCAACTATGATGTTTTCATACTATCATGTTGCTTTGCTGACAAAACGTCACCTGGTTCTGTCAAAGTGTGATTTACAAGTTAGAATCACACAAAAGATCTGCACACTGTATTAAAAGCTCTCGGCTATTGTAACCTTGCAACATTTCAATCTAACAGAGGTTTTTTGAGGCATTGTCAACTCGCTATCACAAAGCAGAACAAGCAATATATAGACACAGACATACTCATCACTCAGGTGTTTGTGTTTATATCTTTTATAAATCTTTTAGATGGAAACAGTGCACACTAAAAATGCAGGAAGCTTTTAATACAGTGTGCAGATCTTTTGACTGATTCTTGCCTTCATTTGATTTTTTGATCAAGCACCTGTGAAAGGTTTTTGAATGTGCACACCCTCCACTCTACATGTTTGTGATTTACAATGTTGCAAAGGCATTATGACCTTGAGTCTTTTGCACGACAATTTAATTAAGTTCACCTGTGATGCTGTGGTATCAATGGATTAATTACAAAATAGTCCATACCCATTGAGTGCACAGTTGCCCACGTACAGTTCCACATGGTGTGTGTTTGGGATACAGGTCATAGGAAATTGCAGATTAAATAGTCAACTGAACCCATTAAGAAGAGCAATGTGTTCAGACAGAATTGTTGTGAATTTGATAGTACGATTGCTTTATTGAAAGTACAGTAGTACCATAGCCAGTAGTGGGATAGTTAGTGGGCTAAAACTGTACATTAGTAGTTGAGGTAGCACGTTTCCTCTGGCTACAGGACGTGAGTACATCTCACCATCAACCAGCCCATAAATCTTTTGCCTTTTTGCTCCAGAATTCTTAACCAGGGATGGATATTTTGTCAAAAACAGAAAAAGACAAAGAAAGAGAGACAGTACACAAGAAACAGTGAGTGGGTGAGTGAGACAGCAAGACTAAACAGAAACTAAAATTTATAAGGTTGTTATTTTAAGCAGGGTTATGTATTAAATTAGAAACGGCAGCGCTGTTGAAAGTGACACAATTTGCAAGGTGTTTTGCAAATAGTGAGGATGTTTGATACAGAACTTTCTGAAGGCGCAGAGGAAAGGCAGGCCGTGCCAAATGTGTATTCTGGCAGTCTGCACTGAGACCTGCTTGAGTCCCATCTGTAAATGGGCAAACACCCTGATATCTTCAGAGGTGGAAGTGCAAAATGCCAGGTTGTCAAACACCACACTAGGCTTATGTGTCAACAGATTTATTCAACAGGTCAGCTTGGGCAACAAGGTGGCTTTTTCATGGGATTCGACTCTCGTTCTCACACCAGCTAATCGGGCAGGATTTGACAGACCCTGGCTGCCAATGTTTGCCTCCCTGTTCCCCTCCACTTGCTGCCTATTGTTGTAGTGATTGCAGAGTAACCCATTGACACTGGTCACGCTTAACTAGATTGTGATTATGGGGAAACATTGCGCACAGGGACATCAGAGGGCTAATTCCAGTTCCTGTTTGCCACACTGGTTGTTTTCATGCGTGACGAGAAGGGGGACGTAGGGAAATGTTCGGGCAGTGAAACTATTTAGAGTATAGCTGTATGCATAGTTGAAGTGACATGCTACCCAACTTTGCCTTCCCAAATTAGTATGGCAGTAAAATTTAATGACTCCAACTGTACACAAGCGTGAAACTAATGTTGCAGAAATTATTGTCTGTTATTGTTTCCTCTCAACTCCATCAATTGTTGACTGCTTTATTGGCTATTATAATCTTTCCATTCAAAGCCAGAACTCTGTAATTGTTTCAGACTCGAAGCTCTTTCTCTGTGTCTGACTCCCTGCTCTACTGTGTCTTCCCAGATGCCTCCGCCTCGGGGGACACCAAGTCTCGGGTGACTGACAGCTCCCAGTCGCCCAGCTACCGCATCAGGACTGAGTCAGAGCAGGTGTCTCTGTACTCCCCGGAGCAGTCCTCCCTCCATGAAAGTGAGGGTCTGTTATTGCCTTCCCTCTATCGTCTGCAGCCTATCTTTTCCCTAACTCGCATCATTTTCTTACCTCAGCATTGTCCATCTAAGCGTATGTGGCAGTCCTCCCACTACAAATTGTGTCTTTACCTCTCTTCTGGTGAGACAGAAAGCCTCTTCCGTCCTGCACCTCTGTCTTTTCCATACTTTATACTGTAAGTGTCACTGATAACAGCTGATCTCTCAACACAGCTTATGAAAGCCTGAATGATATAGCATGGCAGACTGAATTATAGGGGTGGCAGAACAGTTTTCCTCCTGCTGTGCCATTTGTCATTAGTAATACTGTCTAGGTAAAGGTCATGTCTATTATGAAACCATGTATGATGTGTCTGTTTCCTTCTTCTTCAATCCCTCTCCTCTCTTCTCTCTGTCTTTCCATCTCTCATTTTTATCTTCTTTTTTGGTCATGTTCTCTTTAGGGTCCGCGGGGAATTCGCGTAGCTCAACTCAGATGAACTCGTACTCGGACAGTGGCTACCAGGATGCCAGCAGCGGCTACCTCAGCAGCCAGATCCTGGGCAAGGCTGAGCTGAGGATGCAGCACTCCTTCCCTGGCGCCGGCACTGGTACCCTGGGGAGGAATGCCAGGGCCGAGGGCCAGGCTTCAGCCCAGGTACTGCCAGCAATCTACGTCCAACATATTGCTGTTGTCAAGCACAAAATACATCTCAAATGTATTATCCTCTGAGTAAGACTACCGTCTATTCAGTATATTTTTTAATTTGACCGTCATTGTTCACAATGTTCAAGGGCTTGTGAAATTTAATTACATAACTGACTGTTAGCTTTTAATTCATGACAACAAAAGAGAAACATCAAAATTGCTGTTGCATGTTTTTCAGTGAAGGTAGGGACGTAATGCTTAAAGGCACAGAAGGCACACAGTGCACCAAGCACGGCGACATAATCATGCTTCATACAGTGTTGTACACACAGACCACTGAGAAACCAAATGGCACTGTCACACACAACAGAGTGGGGGGTGGAAGAGAGGAAATAAATGCAGCCTAGAGTAAAGTCATGCCCTGTAATAAATTGGTTTACATAATGCTGTGTTATTCAGCATGTCAATGTCATGACACACGTCAATTTATAGCAGAGATTACAACATGATTGTTAATAGGGGTGGGACGATACAAGATTTTATCGCAGATTACGATAAAAACACTCACATTAAGTTGACCATGGTGAATTTCCATTATGGGGATAATGGTGAATATCATGTCCAGCACCACCCCAAGAGACTGCCTGTCAACCACCATTGAAAGAGACGCTGCAAAAACAGGCTGCATCTACACCAACCTCAAAAATGTCAAAGATCTTTATCAAGGACGCCATTTCAAATACTCAAAATAGATAGCGTTCACTAAAAAAACGAGTGTGCCCTATCTGTAATGCAAAAGATATATTGTTGATTTTGATTCCAGTTTGTTTTAGAGTCATTTTAAGAGTTTGAAGCACATTTTGATGATCGGGTAATTATCATGAACTGCAGTTACTTTTGGCCAGGCTAATCAGGACTTGAATTATTTTTTTTTATCATCCATTGCCTAATTGTTAATGATTACATAGATCCTGAAGGACTAAAGAAAATGCATGTAGTCGCATTGTAATGCCTCCGTGCCAGCGACTGCCGTGGCCAGAGACATTATGTTTCCAGGTCTGTACGTATGTACATCCCAATGTTGTAAATGCTATATGTCAGGAGCACCTTGAGAGAGGCTCTTCAAATTTGGCACAAACGTCCACTTGGATTCAAGGATGAACTGATTAGATTTTAGTGGTCAAAGGTCAAGGTCACTGTGACCTCAGCCATAACTCAAGAATTCATGCGCTATTTATGACAAAATTTTACATAAATGTCTAATAGGCTAAAACGAGGAAGTGATGAGAGTTCATATCCCAAAGTTCACTGCGACATCATTATGTTACTGGCCACCGTTCAGAAGGGGAGAACTGAACTCAACAACTTTGCTGGGTTGAAGATGTGTCTGAAGCATCCATGTTTTAGAATATGCAACTTCTTTGCAGTAAAATCCATATCTGAAGCATTGTCTACTGTCATGGTTTGTGTTGTGTCCCGCTCCTGTGTTAGTCCACCAGAAGCTCATTGGTTTTGCTGATATTGAGCTTCAGGTGATTGTTGTTGCACCATGTAACAAAGCTCTCTATCAGTCCTCTGCACTCCTCTGTATAAGTGTCTCTTAGTGATGACAGTATGTTTCTCACCGAAAATTATGCCCTGGAATTATACGTTAATATAATGACAACTTCCATTTCGCCTAAATACACTTAATACCTTTTCATTAAAGTCCCTCAAATCTTCACTACATATGTCATATTAATCTGGACAGACATGGATTTTAACTGCAACTTGACTGGTTGGTCCAGGCATACAACCACCAGGCGGTAATTCAAGTTTTCTTTCTGACTTGCAGGCTCCAGCAGTCACAACAGCAGTGCCTGGTCGTGCTATGCGGAGGGTAAGCTCAGTGCCTTCTCGCTCTCACTCGCCAGCCTATGCCAGCAGTATGTCCCCCTCCCGCGGCTCCCTGCGTACCTCAGTTGGCAGTGCCTACGGCTCCCCCATCGTAACTGAACCCAAACCTCTCTCCAGCATCTTCTCTACGACCTTGCCCTCTGCCCAGCGCACCAGTACCACCGGCGGGGGTGGCAACAACTCACCCTACTCCACACAGAAAAACTCCCCTGCTGCACTACGACGCATGGGCTCCACGAACTCGCGATCGGGGAGCGCCAGCCGGACAACATCGCCCTATCAGGCCTCTGCGGGGTCATCATCGGGCCGCATGGGCTCGCCGCTGACGATGGTGGAGAGCATCAACCCTCCACTGACCAAGCAGCCTACTCACTCATCGTCTCCAGTCAGAGCTAGTATGACTGCCGTGCCTCAGCACTACAGCTCCACTCTGCCCCGCTCCATGCTCCACAACACTGACCCCTATGGACCCCAGAGTTACGACATTTACGAAAGGATGACGCGACCTGACAGCCTCACAGGTGCTCATGCATACACACACATACACATAGACACACACTGCTATTTATAGCGTATGAGTGCAGAAGCCTGCTTAGACTCACTTAGACTCTCATATCTGTAGATAATAACTATTTACAGCTGGCTATATTGTTTTGCTGCAGTGTTTTGTATACAAAAGGTCCAAGAGCAACAGCAGTAGTAAAATAGCACCTGTCACATCAGAGAGAAAAAGAGAACATGGTGCTTTCCTGGCTGTCCCTTCTTTTCCATTGGCTCATAGCTGTGTGAATCTCTATATGCCATAATGTGTGCATGGTGTGTGTGTGGGTGTGTCCATGCTTGTATAGAGCCACATCTCCAACATCAGTAGTAGAGCGAATACAGGTTTAGATAAAATGCTTCCATATATTCAGATTTTCCTTTAAATGATGAAATACGCAAGGAATTTTTTTTTTAATACACAAACATAACTAAAGAATTTACAACAGACATAACACACATACATATATATAAACCCACATGCACATATGTAATTCTAATACAACAACAAATCACCTCTGCAACAGCTGAAAGAAAATTTTTAATTTCCTGCACAGGAAATAAAAGAAAAAGCCAGATAAGTTGTGATATAATAGAAAAAACTATTCCTATTATCTTTTTTCTCTACCTTTCATAATTATCTTTACCTGCAAATAATAGTGTTTGAGAAGTAAAATAAAGGATCTCATAACCTTTTTTTGCAAGAAATTCTTAATTTAAGCTGTGAGCATCAGAAGTTATCATTTGTCAGTGTATATATATATTTATATATGTCAGTGATTAATAGAAAATATTAATCTAATAGAAAAGAAATATACACTTTTAGAATGGAATTCAGCTTTTTAGGCCGCTACATAATTTCTTTTCATAAAGTCTCCTGAACTTCTTGAGTAGAGGATTTTGTGATACGGGCTGTAAATATTTGGACAGTGATACATTTTCTGTTGGCCTGTTGTTGGCTCTGTGCGCAGCATACTGAATCTGAAAATAAACAGAGACTGTGAGGTCGGCGGTTGTCCTGGAGGGGAGCCAGAACATAGTTCCTGCAAGAAGACAAATATTAGCTCAAAGAGTATAATAGACTGCTAATCATAGTTAGGTTTGCTGTTAATAATAGAATCAGGTAGTTGTGATATAGTAGCCCGCATAGCTAACATGTGGCTGTGAAGTATTTTTTTCATTCAGTGTCCAGGTGTGTGGGATTTAGGGAGATATATTGGCAGAAATTTAATATAATATAAGTATGTTTTTCTTAGTTTAGGATCACCTGGAAATAAGAATCATTGCGTTTTTGTTACCTTAGAATGAGCCTTTATATATACATAAGGAGCAGGTCCTTGTCCACGGATATCTTCATGTTGCACTGCTGTATTTTTATAGTAGCCCTGAGTGGACAAACCAAACACTGGCTCTATATAGGGCCATTTTTGCGTTTTCTCACGGCTACTGTAGATAGCAGCCCCTCTGCAACAAACAGCATCGGAAAACACTGATTTTTGAATGTGAAACTATTATTTAGCCTTTTTTTTATCAAGTTCTAATCACCTGGCCTTTGTTTTGGAGAGGAAGAGACCTTTGCGGATAATTGACCCTTTGTGAAGTCCTGCCCCCCGACGTAAACTGGCCAATCATAATGTAACATCGGGCCGACTCAGACCAGTGTCCGACAACAACATTGACTCTAATGCAATCCTTTCAGACTTCCTTTGTTTTCAGGCTGGTTTTGTGGATTTGGAGCTAAATGTTGTGCCTGGGGCACGTCGTGTATTAATGATACTCGTTACCTGGAGAGGTTGGAAAAAGATATACGTTTCTTCCCTGTTCCAAAACCAAAATCAGACCCTGAAAAGTGTAGGGTTAGCTAGCTAGCTACTGAAGATATAGTCTACTGAATGTATACACATGCTGCTTTTGCTTTTTAATGATTATAACAGTGAAAAAAATATAGACCCTGCTGTACAGGAACCAGTGAAGAGAGGCAGGGAAACTTTGCTGATATTCAACCAGCTGTGTGTCATCATAGTGTGCGCAGATGAACGTTGCTTGACTTCCCCTGGAGATCCCTGCCCGTCCAGAGGCGGTCAAGGTGCTGGAAGTGGCACGGGGGCGAAGCCAAACACCGTTCATCTGCACACACTGTGATGCCACACAGCTGGTTCAATATCAGCAAAGTTCCCCTTTATATTCATTGTCTTCTGTGATGATCAGCAGTGATGTGGTGGTTCACTTTTACACTGTGATCTGTAGCCTATAGTTCGGCTTTAGCTTCTAACTATCTTTGTCTTTTTAACCTGTTGTTGCTGCAGAGTCAGTTTGACATCCTGGATATATGCTTCAAACACAGACTGTAGACCTCTCTTTCTTCAGGAAGTGCAGTTACTTACAGTGTGGGCTCCATGCTTACTCTGACAGCTTGTCGGGCCGTCACAAAGGGGCGGGGCTTAGCGAAAGGGCAATTCAGCTCCTGATAAAAACCTCCTGAACAATGAACACCCAAGGAATCCTAACCAGGAGTTCATGCTTGGCATACAGGAGAAGTTTTAACTGCTGACAATCTGCCATCCTCACCACTATATGTCACTAAATCCTACACACTCCTCCTTTTATATTCTGAAGCTGTGGAACACATTTAAAACGGGGTGAGCTGTTTAACCACTGAATACAAAAACAATATTTTCAGCCACGGTTCAGTTGCCCTTTATATTGAGCAAGTTTATCAAGAATATTGGTTAATGTTAAGTATACATGGCGTTTATGCAAAGGCAGTTTCAATTTGCAGGTTAAATAAGCGATAAGCAATTTAATTATATACCTATGTAGTGAATAATAGAGAGGGTAGAGGAAAACATCTCCACGACACATTATGGAGGTCCAACCGAATCCATTATTTTCATGAGTGCATTATCACGGCTATATCGTGGGTGCTCACCAAGGACAAAATGAGGTGGCTGTATAACTGTGTGTGTTTGTGTGTGCGTGTAATTTAATCAGAACTGTTGAAGAGATCAGGAAGATAATAATTGGAAAACCTCCCTGCCCATAGTGGCTTGGGTGTCATCCTTTTAGGACTGGTGAATGTTTTCTAGCCAAACACATATCTTGTTTAAATCTGGAGCCCAGCAGTTTTTCCCCACAGCCAAAGGAAGAGGACAGCGTGTACTGATTCATTCTCAGCTCTTGCTTTTTAAGGTATCTCCTGAAGATAAGAATGTAGCTCTGACAATAATGAAAACCACACTTATTAGGTAGCAAAATCACACCTTTTGTTGAAATTTCAGTCTTACATGAAGGCTTTTCAGAAGGAGAAAGCAATGAAAGTAGTCATTTAGCTGGTGAAAGAAAGCAGGATTCCCCCGTAAAAGCCAAGTGCATCTTTGTTTTCCTTCAAAACATAGAGGAGGCACTTGTTCAGCAAATCACTGCATTGTGGTTCCAAGGTTAATGGACTGTTTTCTGCTTGACTTCATGCTGCCTGGGGATATCCTCAGATGCCCTGGTTGATGATGACGTTCAAGGTGAACATTTTTGGTTGTTGTGTGACATCGGTGTCCCATCATCCTCAGTGTGTTGTGTTTGCATGTAGGTGCTGCATGCAGTGTCTCTGTTATTTGTTGTTGGTTAAGTGTTCATCTTCAACCAGTTGTCATTTTTACCATGTTTATTCTAGGGTCATCAGTTTTAGAAGTACATGCTACATTGTGGTTTAACTATGTAATCTACACAGCAATAGAGACGTGATCGGGCCCAAACAATCAGGCGCAACATGAGCCACTTCACGGCAGTAGTTTTTGACCAGGGCCTGATCAAAAACCCAAATTTCCACTGTAATGCTATTCATGATAATAACAGTAATAGGGCGGCATGGCGGTATTATTGTTGGGGCTGAGAAATATGGCCAAAAATGTATCATAATATGTTTTCTTTTTATATTAATCTAACGATAATTATCACAATATACACACAATACCACTTAATTTAAAGTTCATGAGTTATTTTCAGCTTTAGTTTGCATGGCATGTAAATCAGAAGGTTTCTACTGGTTTAAAACAAATGTTTATTTCTTAAAGCAGATTTTCTACCAGCTTTGCATCACAATGATCTTGGTAGTATGTGTGGACAAATTATGTTAAACTTCCGTCTCTCAAATGCATAAACAGCTCGAGTTAGTGAGAAGACCACCTTTCCAGCAGCAGTGAAATACTTCTATAAGTGATGACTTCAATGTGTTTTAACTTGAAAGCCTCAAGAAGGCCATGAAACAATGCTGTTAAACATTACAAAAGATTGAAGAGGGAAGTTGGGCTGCATTTATTCTCTTTAACCACAAAAAAATTTCCAAATATACAAATTCGTAAAAATGTTCTTATCATGTGGCGTAGTGGCTGAAAATGCAGACGTGTGATTGCTGCTGGGGTTTGAATGTAACACTATTATGGGGAGCTTGTTTCGGCCTTGGTGCTAGCATCTGTGCTAGTGCTAGCAAACTCTTCACTCATTTGTGCATGGATGTATTAAGACACCTGGATACAGCATTGGTGTCGGGGACCCATTCATTCCTATTAGAGTTGCCCAGTGGCGCATGAAGCCAAAATGGTTCAACTGCTGAATAAATAATAATAAATAACCCCGATGATCCAGGGATTATTGGAATAGCTCCTGCATCATGGACCCACAGAGCAGGCACACCAGAGACTTACGGCCGCCGACAAAGGCTGAGTGCAGCCAAGCAGCCAACTCTGCTGGCTGAGTGGCTGACTTCCAGTTTAGTGTTCCGCTAACTTGATAGGGGATAATAATCTAATCTTGTGGCTCCATTAGGCTTTCGAAATGTAATCAGTCCCAAAGGATTAAATGTTGATAGTGCAATGAGTCATTTCACCGGAGTTGTGGCGCTCAAAAAATATTATCCATTGGTCAACAGACGTCTCTTTCCCAATATAAGTGGATGGGAAAAAGTCGTTTCGGGCCGCAGAGCATCAGAAATTGCAGTACCACTGTTTTGCCACTATGAAAATTGGCTTCAAAGCCTGATGCACTTCCCGGTGGCCTGTGCTCACCTGCATACCGCAATAAAGTTTTCTAGCTTCTGGGTTACGAATATAAAACCACCACGGCTCAAAAATTCAGAATAGAAAGACTCGTAATTGACGTTTGCAGTTCGAGGTGTCCTGTCAACAGTTTTACAGACGTATCTTTTACTGTGGTGGTCAATGGGGGAAATGCTTTTTGGGCCACTGGGGATTTTATTGGCTGCAACACCGCGAGTGACCACTGGGAAATATTTGCTGCAGGGCTGAGCAGCTTTCCTTGGTGACTGTAGTGTGACCTTTTGTTGCCAGGATTCCTCATCTTATTTGTTTCCCTTCTATCACATGTTATTTATTAGGTGTCATTTTCAGGTGCACTCAGTGGTTCTTGTAAGTAGGCAGTTACATCACACTACTCTGAGTAATGATGTCTCAAGCAGACACAAATGGGTTGTCAGTCTCTGTCCTCTAAGCAGAGTGAGACACCAGCCTCATTCTCCTCTCCTTCCTGTATTTCTCACCCTGCTGTCCCCCTTACTGTCTCCCTTTCTCTCACATTCGCTACAGTGGAGCCTTACCTCTAACACTGCAATTTGTCACAAGTGTTTGATGAGCCATAGTAGAAGGAAATGGGATGATCACATGATCAGGCTCAATTGCGAGCATTTGGCAAACGCCATCCGACAGCCTAACCTTGATACTGTTGCTGTTGGTGGCTCTCTGTCAGTATCTATCAGTTGATGTTTTGCCTCCTTTCCTCACCTCTCCCTTGCACTGTCACACGTTGTGTATTTTCCTTTGGTCTCTTTTCAACAGACTTCTAACCCTTAACTTGAATTTTCTGTCTCCGATCTGTGCTCTTCTCTTTTTCCCCTTATCTGTTTTTTTCCTACCACCCACCTGACTCCCCCTCCTCCACTGTCATTGGCAGGAAGTCATGCCTTCCCTCTGCTGTTGAAAAATGGAAAATGAAGACAAATTGTCCCTAATAACGTGCTCATTACGCTCAATGTCCATTTCAATGCAGTGTGGGACAAAGAAAGAGTGGAGGGAAATGGCATATCTGTGTGTGTGCATTCTCAACCTGACAGCCAAGCCATCGTGGTCGTTTTCACCTTGGTTTACTATACTTTTCACAACTGTTCTCACTTTTAATTATAGCATTTTTTTCTGGTGATCATTCCAGTTCTCCTGTTTGTCTGGAGAGGGTTTTTGTAAATTATTTTTGTTGAGGAATTCAGTCAGCTGCATCCATTTAAGTGTTTGTTTCTCCCGAGCAAACACACGCCAAGCCCGCCACCGCCCTTCATCTAGCCTCTGCCAAGTGCAATCTGTTAAAGCCATGGTGAGAGGGCTGAGGGGGAGAATTAAATGACTATAACGCACCAGGAATGTGGGCCATTCATCCTCAATAGACAGCAGTATGTTATTTCTCCCTGACAATTTGCAGATGCTTTTTAGAAGTGACTGCAGCCCTTCTACCAGGGGAGCAGAATAAAGAAGGCAGACGGATTAGTCTCCTCTAAGGTTGTTTGAATGTTGCTACTTTCAGGAGTCAGGCTGCTGAGTGGGAGAGATATGCATGAAGGTTCCTGTGCCAGGGAGATTCTGTCCCTGTCACTCGGTCACAGCCGGGCTTTACATGGGATGAGAAGTCTCTGGTGGTCCTAGATGGCCTCATTAACCCTCCTTTCATTTTCATCCTTTCTTTTCCTCCTCTTCTTATATTCTCTCCCCGCTTTCTTCTCTGGTGCTCCCGCCTTTTCCTCCTGTCTTCCCGCTACCTCCTCTCTCTTCATATACTAACCCCCCCCTTTAAACCTTTGAACAAGAGAAGCTGAACTGATTTCCTGCCAAGCTGCTGCTAGTGGCTATTGTGTGCACGGCCACAAAGTAAAAGGCTTCCTGGGCTATTGAGTGAGCCACTACAGCACACAGCAGCAGAAGCAGCAGTATTCAGTTTTACTCCCTACTCCCTGCACAACAACATGCCTGCCATTTCAGAGTACTTGTTTGTATGTAATCCATAGTTACGTTCAACCCCTTGTGCCTCAGATTTTGGTATTAAATACAGTCCATTGATGAGTATGAAACTGTGAACCCACAGTATATGTTGCAGCTACAATGGCTCATTTTGCCAAAAAACACAAGAGAGGACACTAAAAGCTGAGAGACATTCACCCTGGAGTGCCTAAAACCCTCTAAGCTGCTCTAAAAGCATGGCATTAAGTGGCGCATTGCCTTTGTTAAACCGTGTTGGAAATAAATTTATTTTTAATTAAAAACATATAATTAAATATTGTTTTTTTTCCCACCAAGCAATTCTTAAACAATGGAGAAACCACCAGGTAGCAGGTGTGGAGCGGGACTGATGTTCAGCACAGGAATTAAACAATGTAGAGTGGAACCACCAATGTAGTGTGGTTGGGAGGAGGAGGGTGGGGTGTTGTTGGCACAGGCCAACCTGTTGCATAGCCAAAGGAGCCAAGATTTCTGATATTGGAAATCAACCAAAAAGCATCCTGAAAAAAAGCTTCAACTTTTAACACGGCCTTCACAGCTTTGTTTATAAATCCAAGGATGTCTAAAATGCCTGCTTTCATTTAATTGCTGCAGTGTAATGGTAAACACAGCCAGTGACGAAATTGATTTGAAGTTTAACATAATCTTGACAGGCAGGTTAGTATTTTGTCAAAGCTGCTTTGCATTGAACAGCTTGCACTTCCACTGATCACCTGCACAAAATGTATTCATTATAATAGAGCTTTTGAACCCTGTTTCCACCAAGCGATACGGTAGGGTACAGTTCAGTTCGGTACGCTTTTTTTCCACTTCCACCGTGAGAAATTGTTGATGGTACCAATGGAACCGTTCCATACCATAACCATTTTTGGTCAGAAGTGGACGGTCACTTTGCTCAGGGCTGAGCTGTGGCTGAGCTTAGTTGACTGTAACTATAAAATGAAAGGATGTTTTGTTGGCTCTTGCAGCAGCTGTAGTTGGAGAAAAAAGTATCTTGATTCACTGGGCCAACTGCCGGCAACTTTTAAGGTGGAATGTTAACTTGTAATGTTACGACTTGAATCCATCAGCACACCTTAAATTTCACTGTGACAACTTTGACCATTACTTTAGTTTTTATATGACACATATTTTTAGTAATGAGTGGATCTTCAGGCATTTATAGAATTTAATTTCAACCGATTATATGAAGTGCATATATTCTAATCCTCACTCTGAGGGGGAGAAAAAAAAAAAAAGCGTGTCGCAGTGTTGCTCCTGTGGGCTACGGCAACACTAAACCCCTGAGCTTTCCTTAGAGGGACTAAATGCTCAAACCCGCCATTTTTAAACATCCCATGGAGAGACTCTCACTGCAGCCTGTTTTCTTTTGTTCTGAAAATACTGGCGTGCAGCCTCGTTCTTTGGACGATAAATGAGGTGCAGACTTCCAGCTGTGTCATCGGTAATGAGGAATTACAGTGAGTGCTGGACAGAACAGTGAGTGACAATATCCCCGCCCAAATTTAAGAGGACTGCTTGCGGTGGAAATGCTTAGTGGACCTAGGGTTTAGGCACCATGTCTGAAGGGTTACTTTTGGTTCTAAAGGTACCATACCGAAAGTGTTTGGTGGAAACAGGGCTAAGGTACCATACCGAAAGTGTTTGGTGGAAACAGGGCTTCAGACACCTTGAATTGAATACTGCCAAACCAGACCAGGACACCCACTGCTCACACCTTTATTGTTTAAAAGAATGTGGGTTACCGACATCAAAGAATTAGTGGCAACAAAAGCCAACAGTTGCATCACCTCATGTTGCTTATGTCTCTGCTAGAAAGTTGCGTTTGAACGCACCGCAAAGACCACAGCCAACAACCAACTAGCACATACATTCTGCACCTGTGTTAGAGGTGGTAGCTCTCCATACCAGCAGGCGGTGGTAGTCTGTATTCGTCATCCAGAAAGGGAAACTGGAAGACCAACGGGTGGAATTAAGATCCAGTTATCACATTAACAACACAACCATATGTTGAAAGTACAAAGTTGCTGTGTGTTAGAGAACAAAAACACAACCAGTTACGAACCGCTTCTTCTAAAGAGCTCAATTGCTAAAAAAACAAACTAAAATAATACAACAAGTTTGTCTCGATCTCACACCCTCTTGACCTTTGTTTGCTTTCCTCACTACTATTTTCTTGTACTGAGCTGAACTGCAAAAACAGAGTGATTTCATTCACCCACAGGCTCTGCCATTTCCAACACTGATTCAGCATGCTGACACACCGCAAGAACTAGGGCGACAGACATTCACCGACGGCCCGACATTGACCAACAGCTGACCATCAGCTTGGTGCCTTTAGCCGCTGCTTAATCTGGACTGCAACCATTTTTTAAATATACTAACCATTTCTCTATTTAATTCATGCTCTTATGCATTTGTCATGCAGTTGGAGGTGAGCAGGGTCTTTTGATGCCCCCGCAGAGCTCCGCTTTTTAACTGCTCAGTGCTTCAGAGGTCAATCTCAGTCTGGCCTGCTGTCTACATCTAAAATCTTCACTCGCCTTACCCCCAGAGGCCCTCTGCTCCCAAAGGAGGCAAACATTCTTATTTATTAATTTCCTCTGTCTCAAACTGTGACAAGAATCCCTCATTTAGCTGGTTCTGCATGGCAGAGCTGGTGTTCAGCAGCAGTCTGCGCCTGAGCACATGCAGTTGGAGAGGACCCAAGTGACGTTTCGGAGGCTTGTGAAATGTGCAATGAGCGGTTAGATGCCAGCTGTATACTGGTCCACTGGGCTTCACAGCGTAGTGAGCTTCACTGATGTGAGATTTAACACAAGCACAGAAACGTAGGTATGCAGATCAAAATGGAGATTAAAGAAAAACAAACCTGAGATCTCTTCATATCAGCCTCGTCTTCCATTTCAGTGTCTTCAGATTTTCTTAAGCTTTAAATGAGAGCGTAGTCCGTAACATATTCGTGGCATCTTCAGAACTTCACAGTGAAAGCATGACCGTTATTGTACCTCTTGTCACAATAATACATTCACCCCAAGTTTGATTTAATCGGGGGGATGATTAGCTGAATCACGCTGTAATTGTGGTCCATTTTCAAACATTAGACCTTCATTATTTTTGATTTTGCAACTAAACAGCCCATCATCCATCTCCTACACAGCAATATTCGAGTTAATGTGGTGCTTTCTCCCAAAAGACAGAGCCATTAGATTCAATTTTGGACTATGTTTTAATCATAACATTCTTTATACTTATTGCTTTTCAGTTTTATTGCACATTCCTCCCCGCTAACCCTGCTGGGGAGGGTGTAGACCAACAGGTTCTTTTAAGCTGTCAGCAGTGGGCTTCACTGGGAGGGTGTAGCACACAGAAGGTTTTTAATACTTCGTGGCTAATGGGAATGGTGATTTCAGCACTTTGAGGTGTGACATAATAACACACTGAAAACTCCAGAGATGTTAGGAATTACCACCTCTGAAGACCCTTTAAGAAGGAGCACAGATATGTGTTTGTGTTGGGATTTTAGGCATTTTGAAGTTGGTTGGGTGGGAACGAAGGTGAAGGGGTGAGGAGCCTCTTAGCAGTGGGCTTTCCTTGAATGGACAGACTCAGAGCAACAGATGCTGTTGCCTCATTCTGCTGTTACTGTTTCACATCTGGACTGAATCTGTGTCAGACAGTACTCGCTGCTTCACGCTGCCCCCGCAGCCTGTTGTTACAGTGACTTTTGTGGAAAGGAGTTTAAATTAGAGCGCTCATCTGTGTGTGTTTCTTTTTCTCACCCTCTTATGGTAAGCTGTTTCCTGTAACACACATTCCTTAACATCTGCTCCGACGATGCCTCTGATCGGCTCACATTCTTCTTGGTCCAACACTGTCGGCTCTTGTTGGCCTTCGACTGTAGCTGATTTTACCCATTAATTGCAGTGTAGTATTTACTATTTGCTTTCACGTATTTGTCGTCCCCCAAAAAAAAGACCACTGGCTGACAGCACTGGATATACAATTCAATATAAAGTATGTATGAAGACTGCTTAATCAGATCAGGAGTGGCAGCGCTTGGCTAATTTGTTTTATTCATTTATCCTCAATGTTCTTTATAGTACAAATACAGACTTCTTAGTTATTTCCTCTAAAGGCCCAGACATGCCAAGCCGCCATCAAAGAACAGGTGGCGACAAAGGCCAACTGTTGCGTCACCTCAAGTCGTCTGTGTCTCTACCAAAAACTTATTCCTGAAGGGAAACAGTAAGACCAACAGGACAGATTCAGAATGCTAGTTAGCAAGTTAGTACATTAACAACACACTCAACGCTAAAAGAGCAAACTTTATTTAATGTGCGCTAACTAACAGTAACACAAACCATTACAATCTGTTTCTGCCAAAGACCTCAGTGGCTATAAGAAGCAGAAGTTGTGTGTTTGTTTCGGTTTCATGCCGTCTCTGGCTGTGGCTTAGAGGTAGAACGGATTGTCCACTAATTGGAAGATCAGCGGTTTGATCCCCGGCTCCTCCAGTCTGCATGTCGAAGTATCCTTGAGCAAGATACTGAACCCCAAATTGTGATGGCTGTTCAAGCGGTGTGTGTTAAAAACTGAGTAGCAGGTGGCACCTCGTATGGTAGCGTCAGCCCCCAGTGTGTGACTCATACTGTAAAACCACTTTGAGTGGTTGGATGACTAGAAAAGGTGCTATACAAGTGCAGGTCCATTTACCATGTTAACTTTAGTCGTTGGTTTGCTCTTTTAACTTCCATTTGTCTTCTCATACCCTGACCTCAACTGCCAATCAGAGTGATTTCGTTTACTGACGGCCTCCACCAGCTCCAACACTGATTTAACATGCTGAATTGGCTGAAAAAACACAGGCAAGGGCCAACTATTGCCAATGATGAGGGATACACCTCCAGAACTAGGGCTACAGATGCGCACCAACTGCCAACATTCAGCTTGATGTATCTCGGGCCCTTAGGCAGGTGCAGAACGTACATGGATGTTAAAACATGGTGGCTGTTGGCTGTGGTCTTTGTGTTTAGGGTGCAACACATGGCATCTATGCTAGGGTTGTTTTTCAAAGTCAACTTTGTAGAGAATTGGAAATGAGCTTTAAATATGTGACTTTTAAGACCTTATTTGGGGAGAGAAAATCAAATTCAAATAGGGATACCCTTGTGTTTTTTATTCTGCCCTTCTGTAACTCAGTTTTTCCAGCGGATGTGAAATATATTTAGCTGAGGTATGTGTGTGGGCAGTGTGCATGTCAACTTAATGTAATGTGGATTAACAATAATAAACATACACAGGGAGAGTTAATGGGTTCTTTTCACTTTTTATATTATTTTGAGGAACCATGTTTATTTTTTTGTATATTTAAGCCGCTGCTTTTTTCCAACTCATGTATACTCATTTACTATCTTATATTTTACATGTTTACACAACTGATCTTATCCCTGAGCAGCTCATTATTTTTTGTTTGTGAATAACTTTTTTTCCGATCTGTTTCCATTCATTTTCACCCAGTGTTGAAATTGACTCACAAAACTGAAACTTGCTTGAGAGAGGTCACACTGATATGAGCGTCACGTCTGCTTTTATTTTTGTCAGTGTTGCATTATTGTTGTATGGTAATGCAGAGCAGACTTTGCATATCAGTGAACCGCATTGCCATGCAGCAATGACGTTAACTTTGACAACAATTAAAGGAGACATGTCGTTTACTATGATTGATTACCTAAATCAAAAAAGTATCAAGTGTGTAAAGCTGATCTTTATACCATAACATAATGAATGGAAACCAATGGCTGTCTTAAAAGTAAGGGGCAAACACTTCCCCTCCTGTTTCTTTTTCTTTTCCTCTACCCTCTTATTTTGCACTTGGATATGTTTTGGACATTTAACCAATACTTTTTCAAGAAAGAATCACAGTAAATATGCTGAAAGTCATTCAATGTCTCCCTCAATGACACTTTGACAGGACACATGGGAGTTCAATGACAGAGGACTCAAACCTCTGACACTTCACTTATGAAACAGTCTGTGTAATCACCAGACCGTTCTGCTGCTGACCACTTATCTTCTAACCACTCTCCTTTATCTCCAGGAATAAGGAGCTCATATGCCAGTCAACACAGCCAGCTGGGCCAGGACTTAAGGTCAGCCATGTCCCCAGAGCGTCATATTGCACCAATCTACGAGGATCGGACGTTCCAGGGCCCGTTGTACCGCAGCCCCAGCCACACCCAGCAGGGCACCCTCTACAGGAGCACCTCAGGTAGGTCCCATATAATTTCGATGCTAGAAATGCAGAGGCAGGTAAAACAAAAGGAATGTAAGGACGAAGACAAACCACCCACCAAGGACATGACACCATTATAAGATACACCCATCCTTGTGTTTGAATGAATTGCCTCTTATTAATTGGCTGTCACCCAGTAATGATATCACATACAAAGTTTGTGTCTAACACTGCACGAATGAGACAATCCTCCGACTGTAGTTAATGTGAATTTGATTTGCAAATTTTTTCTTTCACCAAATGAAAGCTGTCAGATATTTTTTTAGGAAAAGTGAGATGATTGGGATTCAGATATTAAGTGTTATCTTTTATGTCACTAGGATCAACTGTTGAAAAGGGCTGCAAGTGTAGGACTGAAGTGGTCCTCACTGAAGATGATAATATGAAGTAATTGTCAGTATACTCTAAATTAGGTGGAATTTTTGATTTTTAAAAAACGTAATATAACACTAGAGGCTAGAGACCAGGCAAGAAAACACTGAATATTTATTTTCAGCCCCTCCAGGGTTTTACAGGCTTTATTTTGGGATTGTTGCAGCCTAAAATGCCTGATTTCACCACAGATTTTCTAAAAAACTGCAATGCATGTTGCAATGTTTTGAGACCTTTTGGCAATTTTTCATCTAAAAAAAAAATAATTGCAGTTTTACTCCTTTGGAAGGAGTCTTGTTCCAGTGAGAATAAAACACACACACACTGCTGTGTCTTCTAAGTAAGTTTACTTTCCAACATGTTAGAACATTTTTTTCGAGACTGTTTATTTCTTAAGTATTTTCTTTATCACACACACACAGTTTGTCATGCAAACAGGCGCGCGCGCCTCTATCGCTTTGTAATTTGTGCTCCACTAATGTTAAAACTAACCGTGCATATTTACCTTGATTCTTTCAGCACTTGAAATAGATGTCAAGATTTGTTTTGTTCATTGTCCATGTGTTTCAGCCATTTTCCAAATGTGTCAAGCGAGTATACTCGCAGGACTTCTGCGGCACTAACGCATCTGGTGTGTCCAGGCCGTTATGTCAACAACGCTACATGAAGCAGATGAATGACTTTTTCTCTGCAGTGTGAAAACGGCAGCCACTTAAACCACTGACTGTGCACTCCGCCGCCAAGTGGGCAGGGGTGGTAATTGCAACCGGTCAAAATGACCGACGGCCTTCAGATTTTCCGGTCATTGTTGTAAAAAAACGGTCAATGACTGAGAATATCCGGTTAACGTGACCCCTGGTTCCACCTCAATGTTGCACGTGCTGCAAAACAGCTTACTCCTCATCTTTGTTGGTTATTGTGAGACAGTTGTGTTGCACATGTGTGCATCTTTACAACCAGTGCAACAAACTGAGTGGTGACTCATGAGAAACTCTGATGATTGGTCAATTATGCAGAAAAATTGCAGTGACTGGACAGAATTTGCAACGTCGCACAGGTTGAATTTGAAGTTTATCTTCAGTACGGGATAACCGTACCAGTCTGTCATTAGCTGCTTGATCAGCCTGCATTGTGTTCCTTACATTTGCACCTATTGTGTGTGTGTGTGTGTGTGTGTAAGTAACAGATTACACGATCACATTATTTCCAAACCTACCAGAATCTCCACTAGGTTTTATTCTTAATTTTCTCTCCTCTTTGCTCGTGTTGTCTCTGTATTGTCATGCAGGTCAACGTTTTCATTGCAAGCAGACCCACCTTCACTATAAGAGCACTCCCTTTTTGTTACCTAGTACAGATGTTCCCTTCAAATCTCTCAAAGCCTTTTCCATCTAAGCCGCAGCCCCTTGACTCTGCTGTATTGTTTTCCTTCGGGAACACCATTTTTCTGTCCATCTGCCCTTTAGCTCTACCGCTACCTATGTTATGTCTTTCTTTCCTGGTTTTTCCTCTTGCTTTCTATTTTTCTTTCATCCTGTCACCCTCTCCTTCCCTGCCTCCCTTCCGTTCCTCCCTTTACTGTCAGCAGAAAGGGTGAGACATGAGTTAATAGGCAGGTACTGATATGTCATCCTGCCACAAAGGAGTCCATTACCCGTGTGTCACACTGAGAATGAGAAGAAGGATGGAGGGGCCAGGGGACAGCTTGGTTACCCACATCCACAGCCCGCTCTCTTCCAGCTCTCCTGATGTTGGCATTCTCGTCTCATCATCCCTCCTGACTCAGATACACATGCTTAGTTTGCACTGACACACACACTCCATTCAGCCTTCTCCTTGGCTCAGAGGAGATCTGCTTAGACCGATAAGTTCACTAATAAATGCTATTGATGCGGTGAAGAAGCCCCCAGACGAGCCACTATAATGTGTTTATGCCAGCTATATTGAGCAAAGGAGAGCGGGGCGGAGCTGGAAGGGGTGTTCAATATGGAGTCTTTGTAAGAGCTACCTCATTAGAAAAATCCAATTTTGATCCTAGAGTTTTCTTTGTTATGTTGTGAAATGAAATTTCAATAGGCCATTTTCACCCTCTGGCTTTCCATACATTCTTAGGCTTTTTCTGGAAGCTTGCACTGTAAATGTTTAAGTGGGAGTGAGATTTTTATGTTAAGTAGAAATATTGATCCTTCGCTGGAAAGATGTAGCCTGAAATCGCCAGACCAAACCACAAATCTGCAAATGAAAGTCTGGAACCTCTCTGTTAGTTTTTGATTCCCAAGGGGCATTATCAACAGCTGATAGAAAGACAGAAATGCTGCTGGATGCAATTTGATAGACCTACAACCAGTCCTGCACATGCCCAGCTTTGCAAACCTGCACCCGCAAAGATCAATACTAGAACTGACCTGTTACCTGCAATTATATCCCAGTAAAATCCAGCCCCTCCCCGACGTGTTAATCTAAGTCCGGCGACCCGACCCATAATTGAATCAAACAGGCTACACAAGCACTCACTTTAAAGTGCTTTACTTTTGCCATTAGAATTGCGCCATTAGAACATGTAACATGAATTAACTTATAATCTATAGTCAGTTTGGCAGAATCAATCACCAACCATGTTGCTACTCACTCGCTTAGGTTGCTGTGCATAAAAATAATATCATCCAAAATCCCTGCTTTAAGCTGGCTTCTCTGTTCTTTATCCTGCTGAGGAAAGGTCTCCTATTACACAACCTGAGCTCGCCAGCAAGGACAGGTTGTGTCACTGGTTTATATATACAGTGGTGTGAAAAAGTGTTTGCCCCCTTCCTGATTTCTTACTTTTTTGCATGTTTTCCACACTTAAATGTTTCAGATCATCAAACAAATTTAAACATTAGTCAAAGATAACACAAGTAAACACAAAATGCAGTTTTTAAATGAAGGGTTATATTAATGAGGAAGAAAAAAATCCAAAGCTACATGGCCCTGTGTGAA
>NC_065512.1:22008655-22172471 GCF_006386435.1 Epinephelus moara | reverse complement strand
TACAACAATTCTGCAAAGATGAGTGGGCCAAAATTCCTCCACAGCGTTGTAAAAGACTCATTGCAAGTTATCACAAACGCTTGATTGCAGTAGTTGCTGCTAAGGGTGGCCCAACCAGTTATTAGGTTTAGGGGGCAAACACTTTTTCACACAGGGCCATGTAGCTTTGGATTTTTTTCTTCCTCATTAATAAAACCCTTCCTTTAAAAACTGCATTTTGTGTTTACTTGTGTTATCTTTGACTAATGTTTAAATTTGTTTGATGATCTGAAACATTTAAGTGTGGAAAACATGCAAAAAAGTAAGAAATCAGGAAGGGGGCAAACACTTTTTCACACCACTGTATGTCTATGGTCCTACAGGTACCTGACTCAGTTCATGACTCTGCCTACAACCAGTCAGAGCAACGAAACACGTGACATAGTGCTGAACGACAGAGAAATGTAAACAGACTACAGCATTTAGAGATGAGCTGTGATGGTGTAGAGTCAGTCTGTTAACAAGTGTTGCCGTTTTTGCCATCAGAATTTGAATATAGTGCTTCAATAGAAAGGTCCACATCAGCTGCTGCCATCTTGGTTGTGTTTTTGAAAATGATCAACAACACTCCTCTTTACTAAGCTACCTTTATGCTTGCTGTCGTGACCATGGCGTGATGATATAGGAGCCAAAAATCACGTCATGTTTTTCACAAAGTGCGAAGGCTCCACATGCTGTCTTTCACTGTATCAGATATGCCCCATGCTTAAAAAATGGTTATGATTGGCCCAGCTAAGTCGGATGGAAATCTGTTTGAACAGGAGGGTGACCAGGCACATCTGCCAGGGCAAATAAAACATGAGCTCGCAGGTTTGTGTAGTTCCCAGGCTAGAAAAGATGAGAAATTGAATCCAGATAGTTGCTGTAAAACTGCAAGGCTACACTTCGTTGTTTATAATTTGTCCCCCAGTGTTTTTGCTCTGTTTTGGGAGATAACCATATTGCAGGGAAGTGCTGCTGCCCAACATAGAGGTGCACTGATGTGAGAAATTGTGTTTTTGGAGCAGCCCCACAAGTTGACGTCGTTGGTCTCTGGTAGGAGGGAGTTTAAGCATGCACATGCCCAGTTCTGTTGGCACTCTGATACTGATCTGACCAGCGCAGCAGTCACGCTGCCACACATCACGTGGTTCTGGTGAGAAGGGGGGCTAAATCCAACAGCTTGTTTATGCAGTTCTGTATTTGTGACCCATTGTGATTTTAAAAACTGGGTCATAATATCACTTGGAGCAAATGAAAAAGGGGAAAGACGACTGAAGCGAGATGCAGTCAGGCTGAATATTGGACCTTGTCTGGAAGGATGACTTATCTACATGTTGATGATGCTTCCGCTTTACTAATGTACCTCTGACTGTTTTTGGAGCCTGTCATGGTTTACCGTTGCCTCTCTGCTCTGTTTGGCAAAGTTAGTCTGAGAACACAGTGGCGCAAGGGAGCGAGAAGGCGGTGAGTAAAGGATTTGTGGATCGATCATTGAGCAGGTTGAGTCCTCCTGTTCTCTTTGAACCCTAGCAGGATCCCTCTGGTTAAACACAATCTTGTAAAAACAAAACAACATGCAAACAGCCCCTTTGAAGAAGAAGACTTCTGCTTTGTGGAGCCACAGGAGCTGTGTTTTATCCTCATCATTAATTGGTTCCAGATTGTAGAATTTGCTGAGTCGGACAAAACGGCCGCATGTTTGCATTTTCAGCTTGGCTTAAAGTGGCGTGCTACCAGTGTGCAAGGCTCAAAGCTTAACTGTAAAGGTTTGAACGCTGCCAGTCTCCACTAACATTTGTCACCTGGCATTCGTGTTTAAACTTTCTGTCTGAAGCTTTTGTTTTTTGGCCCTCAGGTGTGGGGAGTCTCCAGCGGACACCCAGCCAGCGCAGTACCATGATCTACCAAAGAAACAACTATGCTCTTAACACCGCAGCCACCTACGCTGACCCATATCGCTCGGCGCAGTACCGGCCCTCCGATCCCAGCTACACTCGCCAGGCTGTTGTCATGGACGATGGTGCTACCCGCTCACCCTCTATAGACAGCATTCAGAAGGATCCCAGGTAAGTAACATTTTAGTGTGATGCTGTGTATGTGTAATCAGTGGTTAGTGGCCAGCATAGCACAGCATAGCAGGAAACAGTCATCCAAAGGGACTACTTATGCTTACAAGGCATCCCTGTTCTGCTGGGTCAACACTGGTGTCCTCTTACTATTCAAACATGGAGCCCCCTGGGTAGTCGCATGCAGCTCTAGCTTTTAAGCTGCCTCTACTATGCCTGGCCTCTGAACAATAGACTCTCACATACGCTAAAGTGCTGCGTCCACTCTTGTACAGACGTGTAAGCGTGGAGAGTGGGTTGACCTCCGCTGTAAACCCCTGACCTTGCACACTGGGAGCTTTGTTTACACCCTTGTATGTTGCTGTAGTGTAACTACTTGAAGAGAGTGCAGCAGGGGGGCACCATGACCCAGGTCCGTTCAGGAAGTGCATCAGAGTGATAAAATATGTTATGGGATTTTTGTCCAGGGCTGTGGGGGTTTTTTTTTTCAGCTTTGTGCTGTGATATACTCAAGACTAAAAGAGTTTGACCAGCCTGTAATGGCATAAGGGCCACAAATCAAACACTAGTAAAATCATCAGCTAGTTTCAAATACTTGTAGGTAGAAAAAAATGCTGATAAGTAACATGCCAGTTGAAATGCAACAGTATATTTTATTGACTTTAGAGTGCCAAAAGTAGTTCCTAAGTATAGAGCAGCCCAGAGTCGATGCATTTCTCACTTCTTTCTTTAGTGTGCTGCATACAGACAAGCAGTAATCCAAGTGTGACCAGAGTGGATTGTTATATAGAACCGGATGTGAATGTAATTTCCTGGGCTTATCAGTTTGCCCTGAGGTGCTGAAATATTCATTTTGAAGGGAACTGTGCCGGTGTTTTTTTTTTACTGAGACAACTTTGTTTCTGCCTCTGTCGTCATGCTGATACCTTTGCACCCTACCTGTAATTTTAGGGAGTTCGCTTGGCGTGACCCAGAGCTGACGGAGGTGATTCACATGCTGCAGCACCACTTCCCGTCGGTGCAGGCCAACGCAGCCGCCTACCTGCAGCACCTGTGCTTCGGCGATAATCGAGTGAAGTCTGAGGTAGGTACCGTACCACTCACGCCATACTGTGACTTATTAGAATGTCATTGTCGACATCTGTGCTGAGCCACCTTAACCTCTGATAATTAGGGCACATTAAGCTCATTTTTGTGTTTTCATCAGTAAGTATTATATTTATAGGGGGGCTGGCGTTTATTGCAAGTTAGGACAACAAGCACAAGTTTCCAGACTGTCAGACAAGAGTTAAAGAAAAGCCCAAGAAGGTAATAGAGTTTTACTTGGAAGAGAAAACAAAGGCAAACAACTAAAATAACAACCCAAACTGTTCGTCGTCAACGTCCATCACAGTCTACAGACCAACATTGTGGTTTAAGCTCGACCTTTCATATTTGCTGTAGTTGTGCACAACAGTACAGCTCACTTTCAGTTTTACTGCCCAGTAATGTGGTGACTAATCTGCCAAGTCGTCTGGCTAATCTCAGTCTTGCTTGTTGCATGATAGGGCCTATTTTCAGTGCTCTTGCCTGACTCCAAGACCCAAGACATTACTTTGGTCAGTCAGTGTTTTCATATCCAATCAAACTGATGGCCAGAGTTAAGAAAATAAACCCAGAGTTGTTGGTCAGGATCCATCACTTTGATCCAAGCTGAAATATTTTAACAACTATTTAAAGGATTAAGAAATAACTGTTGTACAGACATTCATGGTCCCCAGAGGATGAAGCCTCGACTGTAGGTTTGCTGCATTTCCACTGCATGATACGGCACAGTTCTACTCATTCGACTGGCTATTTTTGGTTTGCCATTAGCAAAAGTTGTGGATAGTATCAGGTACTTTTATGGTATCACCTTGGTCGAGGTTCAAAGCTGAGCTGACACTAGAAGGTGGAGTTAAAACGCTTAAGGCCATTGATTGGTCAAGAGAGAACGGTCTCTAGGGCAACATGAGACATCCTGCACAAACCCCTCATTTTTACATAGCCAAGCTCCTCCTGTCAGACCTTTTACACACACTTCCACTAATAAAATTGGTTTCAAGTTTCAAGTACAATAAAGCATTGTTCAACCTTCTGTTTTCATTCCTTTAAGGCTCATTGTAACTGATAATAATAGTAATTGTGAAATATGGTATACTTAAATGTGATATTATCTGAGACATGTATTGTACCATGAAAATCTCATACCATTGCAACTCTAGCTGCAAATTTTTTATTCACTCGGCTCCAATTTTAGAAAATGGCAGCCCACAAAACTATGCCATACACCATACAAGTGCAGACATTCCTCTGTTTGATTGGCAATGAAAGGATTCAGCAAGTGTCATGTTAAAGATGATATCATGGCCCTTTTCACGCACTGTCGCTATGGCAATCAGCTGAGACTCCCGTCTACTATCTGCAGTAGAAAACGAAATAGAGAAAAGGACCTGGTACCAACAGTGAGGTGACTCAAGCGAAACCATGCAGCTGAAATGAGCCAATAGACACAGAGACACATCTCCACTGCTCACTCATGCCCTCAGCCAGTGAACAAACACCCGCAGCACACAGCAACAGTTAAGAGAGACACACAGGAATCCCTCGTTCCACCCTTTTTCTCCCTCAAATTTTAAAGGTCATGCTTGTCCTTCCTCAGCATAATGCAGAAAGAGGAAGAAGACATCAGAGATGAGGAATATATTTTTTATTCTGGGAGGCCAGATTTCAACGTATCACAAAATGATTTATACTCTGCAATGAAAAGCAGGAAGCTTATTTTGGTAGAGCTATCTTTTCCTGGTACGTTTCGTTCTACCCTCCAGATGAAAATGTTAATTTAGTCTTTTAACATCTCCTGTGGTGAAGGTTTTTTTTCTTTGGTCATATATTAGCATTACTTTTCCAAATAATTTGAATCTCAGTATGAATAAATCACCGTGCATAGATTCTCTTGTCACATGAATAAATACATGATTTTGCGTTCCACATTATATAAGCTGAAAAAAATGCTGTTAGTGGTCAAATCCTTTTCACACCTGATCTCACTTACATTGTCCATAGGTGTGTCGACTGGGAGGAATAAAACATCTGGTGGACCTACTTGACCACAAGGCCCTGGAGGTCCAGAAGAACTCTTGTGGCGCTCTGAGGAACCTCGTATATGGGAAAGCTATGGACGAGAACAAGATCGCTGTGAGGAATGCAGGAGGTATCCCAGCTCTGCTCCGCTTGCTGAGAAAGACTGTAGACGCAGAAGTGCGGGAGCTTGTCACAGGTAAGTCAGCATGTGTGAAGGATATACTATGTGGTCTTTAAAACTGTGAGGTGAATTCTGAGCTTGAAACTTTCCCCCCTCATCTTTGAGGATGTGTGCTTGTGGTGTTCATACTGTCTCTTTATCCCTCCTTCCCACTGTTACATCCCTCCACATAGTGACGATAATGCTCCTCCATCTGGCATGAAGTGAAAGCAAAAGTACACTTCCTGTCATCTAGGGCAGCTTCAACCAATTATTATTGTCATTATCGGTGAATTTAATTAATTTAAAAGAAACACTTCACTCATAAAATGTCCATTTGTATATCAATTGCTCACTCTGTGCTACGCTGAATTTGTGAAAAAAGGTTTTTTTTTCTCACATGCCTCCATGGTGATGGAAGAATCCAAAAAAGGCAAACATTCTTGATGAATTGAAGTAAAAGGGGACCATGTTTAACACCAGAACTATATCAAAATATCAGTTTACAAACTCTCACTCACCCTGTGCAGTATAATCCAAGTCATTTATCCAGCTGTATACACAGTACTTTCCAAACACATGCATTTATGCTGCGTAAAAAACTTCTCTAAGGGAACCTGGACTAGAGCTGCCTTGCATTGAAAGGGAACAGTTGAGGTGGTTCGGACATCTTATTAGGCTGGTCCTGGGCCAGAGTCAGAGGTTTTCTGGGCACATTCAACTATTAGGAGAACCTGGGGTTGTTCCAGAACTTGTCAGAGGGATTATGTATGTCATCCAGGCTGGGAACGGCACAGGGATTCCCCAGGAGGAGCTGGAAAACATTGCTGGGGAGAGGGACGTCTGGAGTACCTTGCTTTGCCTACTGCCCCCATAACCCAGCCCCTGATAGGTGGATGAAAAGTAGATGCATGAATGGATGGATGGATGTTTAGAACAATGTCTGCATTTTTTCACTGCTATATTCATTTGAAAGGTCATGGAAAATTACTTTTTAGACTCCCTTCAACACAGAATTTAAGTAGCCATAAACTACAATGGACTTACTTGATACTTACTGATGGTTACTGATAAACTTATGCTACAATTTTGTGACCTATGCCACAAAACAACCTCTGTAGCACCAGTGCTGTGTGTAAAATAAGTTTATGTACAGCCCTATCAAGAATGTTCGCCACTTTTGGATCTCTACATTTAAAAGGCTGGAATCAGAGAGTGTTTGATATTTTTGCTTGGTAAATAACTTAAAACAGCTATGAATGATATTTCTATTATATCAAAATCAAATGATAATGTGAAAACAATGGAACAATGTGAAGGGAGGTGCTTGTAGTGATGAACCTGCAGAGAGTTGTCGTCTGAATCTGCAGCCCCCCTCGGCTTTATTGAGTTTTGTGGCGAGTTTCAGCTCATTGTTTAGCTGTCCAGCCTGAAGCATTGTTGTTTGATTCAGTCTCACCCTGCTCATAGAGAATCACATCCTTAGGAGGTCTGTCGTGGGGTTACAGCAGGACAGGAACATTGTCTAGGAGGTGTTGAATTATTAACCTGACAAACCTTGAGGAGTTTTAGGTGGGGTTGTTAGTGTACAGTGCTGGTTTGGTTGCTTATGAGTCTTGAATATGGCTCATGGTTACCTGGTGCTGCCCGTCATGGTTAACAGTACAATGTTGCTAGTAGAGATTACGCGTGAATTAAGATACTCTGACTAAACAGTTTAACAGACTGCTTACTGTCATTTACATAATTAAAACTGTCATAGAAACTGAGTCATTGAGGCTTTTCCTTAAGTTGCCGCCACTGCTGTCACTCCTGCTTATGATATATGCAAAGAAATGAAACCACATTTCCACAGGATTCATATGCTTTTATTACTGAGGCTGCGGAGAGATTTAGCCCCGTCTCTGTCTGAAAACAACTGTTCCTGACAGTCTGCTTGTCAGTCTCCTCCTCTCTGTGTAGCTCAGTTGTATTTGTGTGTTGTCTAAGCTCTGCAAACAGCGTATAAATCCATGTTGTTTAGGATCAGGGTGGAGCACTACAGAAATAAGCAATCCAAGACATTTGGCTCCCAGGTGGCTGAGTCAGCTGCTTGAGCTCGAATCCAGCCCTCGCTCTAATACGGTCTCGGGTTACAGTCCAGCGGTCCTCCAAAGGAAAACAATACAGTCAGAGTACGAGCTCAACAGATTGAAGGAGATTGTCTTCAGTTTCCTGTTTCAATTAACTGCCTGTTTACTTTGTATAATACATAAACAAAGGATCAACATTTCCAAAGAGCACAAGAGTATAATTTGTCTTCTAATTTGTGGTCTATGTAGTGAAGTAAACTGGAGTCAGTGGCTGAAATTCCTTTCATTGCCTTCATTCCAGGGCTGGGTATCGGTGCTAAATAACATTATCACAATAACTGCTTCCATACTGATAGATATTTTTCACAATATAGAATTTGATAATGCTGCAAGTTTAAGTATCCTGATAATGACTGAAGCCTGATGGAACCACTGGATTCATTAGTTAAACTTTAACATATAGTTCATTTGAAATAAAATAGAATAAAATAAACATTAACCGAGTTCAGCAATGGGTTGCCCACTTCATGTAAAATTCTGCCTCTGAGGCTTTTCCACCTTGACCAGACCACATCTCTCTGATAGAACAATGAACACTTACTGTGAGCATGTTTAAAGATATTGAACATTGTGCAGAATATTGACAATCAGCAGCTTCAGTTCAAAATAATCAGGAAATGTCTGGATAAATGCACATGTAATGACAGTGAGAAGTAGACTGACTGAATGTGGAAAAACTGAGACATACTGTTGAATTTGCACCTTATTTCTTAAGACATCTCAGGCTGTTTTGTCAAAGGATGAACATCTACCGAATGTACCTGTAATTCTTTACGCAAAGAAAGGAAAACTATTAGAGCTGATGTCACTTATAGGTTATTGTGCAATGGCTTTATTGGTCCAGCCCATCTGAGATTAAATTGTGCTGTATGTGGCCCATGAACTAAAATGAGTTTGCACCCCTGGTTTAGAAGATATTTTATGACAATATATTGGAAAAACATCTAAATGTAAACATTTATCTTAACAAAAATGCCACATTTCTTCAAGTTGTGTTCGACTTCTGTGGGTGTTTGAAAAATTTCATACTGTCTCCCTTTGGTTGCATTTACGGATAATGAGCGTTTTCTTCACTGACGCAAGTAAAATATCCTGAAGTAGAGAAAGGCAGAGTAAGAGGCAGCAGACTGGTTCTGATCGTGTTTATTTCTGCTGTGTGACAGGCTCAATTTATATCGAGAAAAACTGTCAAAGTTTATCATCTTTAAAAATAATTTTATCGCGTCCACTATCAAGATCGTTTTATCACCTAGCTCCACTTGGCACTCAATACCTTTAAGGTATCTACTGAATAACCCAGAACCAAATAGTATTGAAACTTGTTCAGTCAAATTAAACCTGCATTTGATCCTTTTTGTATCCACATTCAGAACAAAATGATTTTATGTTTAGTATGCAAGCATTCTTTGATTTAATGCAATGTTTGATTGGCTCACTACCACAGCAGCTACAACCTATACAGTCTGTGTGATGAAGTCAAACGTGGTGTATTTGACAGAGTTGGCAGTTCCTCATGCGGAGATGCCACCAAAACAACGTATGGCTGTACTACTCACCTGTGGTATCTGGTGGTGTTTTGCCCTCAAAAGGTTGTACAGACGTTTTGCCCAACCAAATAAGCAGCTTTAATGTGGGCTCTGTTTTTAAGTTTTTCCCCTTTCATCCACCAGCCTGAGAGCTTGCTGCGGCTAATTGGTAGCACAGACTCCAGGATGGGGAGCAATTAGAAAAGGTCAAAAGTGCTGCATCACCTCTGGTTAATTATGGCTGATGAGAACAATCCACATAAAGAGCTTTCAGCTGGATGACAAGGGCATCCCACACTGAAGCTTTAAGGGGAGCAGACACAAATCATTCACTCACCAGCAGCTCCTTTCTACACGGGAGCTGGTGAGGAGGCCAGCCAGGTGTCAGAACTTAGCGTCGTAATTCCCATTCAGCGGCTCCGTCTCGGCTCTGCTGGGAGGTCCATGTGTCACCTGTGCTTCATTAGAAGTAGCTGCAATGACAGGCCACCCCCTGCTTCAGGTCAGAGGTCGTGTTGTGGGGACACACAAAGGGATACCTGCCTGGTCTCCTAGCAGCTGTTGTGGTTATTGCTCTGTCCTGAAACAGCCCCACAGATCGGCCAAAGGCCAAACCTCAGTGCACTGTCATTGTTGTTGTTTTATTGTTTTTTGCCTTTTTCTGTCTTTTCTTCCTCCGGCAAGCACTTTGTAACCTTGTTAAGAAAAGTGCTATATAAATAAAGTTTATTATTATTATCATAAGCTGCGGTACTGCAGACATCTGAAACAACACACACACGCAATGTTTTGTTCCTCTTTGTTAGATATTGCCTTGCTCCACTTATCTTGGCTTTTCTTTTGCAAACTCAACTCCACTCTTTATCATGATTTCATTGTGTTTGAGCTTTGGAGAGTCTGTATGTTGCCCTTAGTACGACAGAGTGTATTTAAAGGTAATTCTTTATTCTTACAGAAAAATATTTTCGTCATATAAAAGGAGTCACTCATACAGGAAATGATTGATTTGGCTGGTATACACTCACCGCTTCATCTAAACTCCTCATCTGCTGCTAGAAAAGACAAATCTCTGGATCTAGTTTGGTTAGGCAATAAACAAAAGAAATCCCTTATCTCCTCTTACATATAAAAAAGAACTCAAGCTAGTGTTATTCACTGTCTCCCCCTGTACTGCTATCGCCTGCAGCTTCACTGCCGTCATACTGAAGTTTGTATTGTCTTTGTTTCTGTTATTACTGTAATAACTCAATAACTTCCCATTCTGCTGTGGGAATTACGAGCTGCAGCAAGGCTACTGGTATTTTTCCATCATTCTGTATTTGATGATATTTGTGAATATGCCAGATTCCATTACAGTTGGAGTTAGGTGCACTTTAACAAAATGGCCAATTCTGTCAGATTAAAACTTGTTTTTATAGCTCTAAATCTGTAGACCTACATATAAAACACTGAAAGATAAAACAAAACACAGAGTGAAGACTTCATATTTTAACACTTTCCTGTTCTTGTGGGATGTCAAGCTCAGCTCACATCCCAGCTACATCAGCTGATCTCAAACAGCCAATCAACTGATGGAGCAGCTTATTGATGGAAGTCATTGATGCTGCTCTGTGCTGTTCCGGGGTGGTCTTTGATGCTGCTCTCCCTGCCTCAGGCTTTCCATGTAGGCGCATGGAAGGGCAGGGAGATTTGCTCTCTCTGCCTTAAGGCTTTCCACGCAGGCGCATGGAAGGGCAGGGAGATTTGGGCAGAGAGGTGTGCTCTCTCTGCCTTAGGCTTTCCACGTAGGCGGTGGAAAAGGCTTTCTGCATGGGCCTGAGGAGATGCAGAGAGGCCCCAGAACAGAGCCATTTCAAGGAGTTTTCTTTGACCAAAGTGCTCCTGACTGAACTGCTCTTAATGAGACCAGATATTATTTGATCCAATCAACACGTCAAAAACAAATATGTAACACTCTATCTATTTAACAGTTTTGAATATGCCTCCACGCTGACAATAGCAGTGGCCAGAGGTGTTGCATTTTCCTGTTGTCCGTATATACATGCGTCCTATTCTCATGAACGCGATAATCAAAGAACGCCCCTGGGGAATATCCTCAAATTTGGCACAAATGTCCTCTTGGACTCAATGAAGAACTGACTAGATTTTGGTGGTTTCAGGTCAAAGGTCACTGTGACTTTACAAAACATGTTTTTGGCCATAACTCAAGAATTTATGTGCTAATTATGACAAACTTTCACACAAATGTCTAACAAGTTTAAAATGATGAAATGATGACATTTTATATTGAAAAGGTCAACGTCACTGTGACATCCCAGAGTTCTGCAAGAACACTTTTCTGGCCATTATTTGACACCATATCTCAGGAACAGAAGGGGAGACATTCAGTCAGATACTGAATTAGTGACACTAATCTTGAGTGTCCATCTTGAAACTGTGTTTGTTTTATAGATTTTCTGTGCTGCCGGGTTAAAAATGTTTCCGAAGCATCCATGTTTTAGCATTTGTAGCTTCTTTGTAGCATCATCCATATCTGAAGCACTGTCTACTGACACAACTTTGTTTTCTATCCTGTTCCTGTGTTAGTCCACCAGAAGATCATTGGTTTTGCTGATACTGAGCTTCAGGTGATTGTCGTTACACCATGTGGTGAAGCTCTCTATCAGTCCTCTGTACTCTGCTGTAGTCTTTATGTGAAGACAGCATGTTTCTCTCTGGAAATTATTCACTGGAATCATATGTCAATATAATGATGACTACCATTTTGCCAAAAAAATACATTTAATACATTTTATTAATTTTCTTTAAAATGTTCACTACGTATTTGAGTTGGGACAAACATGGATGGAAACTTCGACTTGACTGGTTGGTGGAGGCATACAACTGCAAGGCGATGATTCTACTTTTTTGAGTTTATAAACCTAAACTTTTGTCTTTGTTTTTATAGTGAAACTTCTTCCAGTTTACACAAAGATGAACGGAGTAGCACCAGCACAAAGAGTTGCACAGTGTTGGCATCGATTGCTGTGTTTATTAAGTTTGGGAACAAAGAATGAGGAGGTTAGGACCTTTGATCAAATGAAAAATGAGAAACTGAATTTGATCCCAAAATAAATCCAGTTATAGCCGTAAGCAGCAATGCATCAGCTTCCACTGTGTGGGGGAGAAAATGAGAAACGCCCACTTAACCAAAAGTACACACCAAGCTGCTTGTCTGAGGTTTAGTCGATGCTGCATTGACAAGTTTCCAGTTCAGCTCGCAAAAATTGAAAGGTTAATAAATTGGGCAGTTTTTTTGAATGATCAGCAGATTTTCACGGAATGAACTAAATGCCCACCCAGTTACTGCACCTGACAGTCAATGACATACTGACCTGTGGTTTAAGAGAAAAAGATCAGGGGAGCCAGGAGGCAGATATTTTGGGAACAAACCAACAAAAGATCAATTTAGTCTGTGTCTGGAAGAGATAGTTTCAGGTTGTGTTTAGCCTTAGAGGGGGGCCCCGGTACTCTGTCCAAATGTGCTGTTTTATCATGGTCTTCTTGAACCACTCTTAGTCTGGCCCCTCCCCTGGGACCACTTTGCCTTGAGAGACCCACCAGGGGCTATTAGCCCCAGGCAACACAGCTCCCAGGATCACAGGGACACACAAACCCCTCCACCACATTAAGATGGCGATTCTTGGATTCTTTGCGTCAAAAGGGGTCAGTTGAGGTGGTATGGGCATCTGATCAGGATGCCTCCTGGGCGCCTCCCATTGGAGGTGTTCCAGACACGTCACACTGGTAGGAGGCCCAGGGGTAGACCCAGAGCAGGGATCACATATCTCATCTGGCCTGGGAACGCTTAGGAGTCCCCCTGGAGGAGCTAGAAGGTGTCTCTGGGGAGAGTGATGTCTTGAATGCTGCCCCCGCGACCCGGCTTCGAATAAGCGGTTGAAGATGGATGGATGGATGGATGGATGGATGGATTACTATTCAAGATATAAACTTTGAACAAAATGTCAAAGGATGAGTGAAGACCTTGACTTGAACACAAGTTATATTCACTGAGTCTTCACTCTGCTAAACAGCCTTGTCCTGCATTAGAAAAGTGTGCAGGTAAAACAGTCCAAGAGCAGTGGTGCTACTGTTATTGTTATGCAGACAGAGTGTTGTACTTTTTGGTACTCTTTGATAGCCAGGAGTGATATGTCTTTATGAAAAAATATAATCAAAACTATCTGAACAAAAGTCAAAAAAGAGAAAAATGCTGGATGAAACACCAAATCCTGTTTTGGAACAGATACAAATTTGTTTGAAAGCGAAAATGCCAAAAAACAAATCTGGATGAAATACGCCATCAGTGTTCTATATGAGTAATTCACCCAGCCTTATTCATGCCACTGTAAATCTGTTTAAGAATTGTCTTTATATGCTTGTAATATGAACAAGTGTGTCTAATAAAAAGTTGCACCCAGCACTGAAGGGTTTTGATATGCTTTGCAGGGGCAGTGTCAGCCTGCAGTATTGTTTATGGCAGAAGAAAAGCAAATACTGAGGTGTAAAACAAGAGCAAGATGCCACAAATTGATGACATTGATTTTCTACACACAGAACATGGTAATGGTTGTGGAGAACGCCAAGAGTGCCACACACTCAAACAGCAACAGTCAGCTACAAACACTCAATAAGTGCATTTACATGGACATTAATAACCTGTTCATGAGGCTTATCCCTGTTAGGATCATATTGAGGATGTGGTGTTTACTTGAGCACAGAGAAATCAGGTTATTGATATTCCTCGTGTACATGAAAAATACCAGTAACCTGTCAAAAATTATTGCAGTCTGTTTGTGTTGGCATTGTGCGATGATAGATGAGAGTGACAGCAAATACAGAACACTACTCTGTATGTTTAATACCAATTCACAACTTAACTGATATTTTTTTCTCTGCTCCGATCGCCACCAGCTCTCTGCTCTGAGTGCATCCATGTCTTTCTCTTTCTCTCAACCACACATACACTATGTAGTTCCTCACCTTATGTTATTCCTGAAAGCAGCTATGCTACTCTTGTAACACAGTCTTCCACACTAATGCCAGCCTGCCACTGTCACTGTCACCGCATAGGACAGGGGAGCAGTGGAAAAAGATTCGCAGCAGCTTTTGTAACTGAAAGACAAAACTCTGTTCCTTCATTGCTCCAGAAGTGAGACGCTGTCGCTGCTGGCATTTTTTTTATTTCTGTTACATCACTTGGCTGAAGCCATGCCAGTGCAGGTAGTCGGAGGATCTAAATAACGAGGATAAGGAACATTATCCCAGTTTCTTTAAAAGTGCTCCAGGTAGCATTTTCGGGTTTCTCATAAAGAGGATAAGAGCTTATTTCGGTTTCTGAAACAGGATATGGTGTCTACAATACGATAGTCTGGCAACCTGTCCAGGGTGTACCCCACGTCTCGCCCATTGTCAGCTGGGATAGGCTTCAATCCCCTGCGACCCCTAACAGGGTAAGCGGTTACGGTAAAATGAGTGAACGGGTTATTCGTGTCTATGTAAACACACTGGATGATGGCCAAATGGTACTGACACCAGACTGACCATGGACTCAGCTGGTGGACTCTGTGTCTCAGTGCCCTTAAGGCACTGCAGTACTCTAAGAGAATTGCTTCTGAGATGGTCAGACAATTTAGGAAACCTGGAGAGCCTCTGAGGACAGAGACGGTCTGAAAATATGTGCCTCTATCTCCACCCTCTCTATGACAGCCTGCTCTTCACCTTGCCTTCAAGTGTGGCCAGTCGGAACAACAGAAAAACACTTTTGCCTTGCGATGTGATTGGACAACATGTTGTACAAACTACTTCTCTTCTAGCATGACCCAGTCCTTAGACTGCAGTCATTAGAATACAATGCCCTCTGGCCATTTAATTCCTGATCAGTGATCTTTTGTCATTTTTCCTCTCTGTATCACATCAAAGCCAGAGAGCCTTCCTCAGCTGAGCTACTTCAAGTCAGGAGAAATGTCCATCCAGTTTTCAGTTCACTTAGCTTTTGGATCAATGATTCAGCAGCTATTAGAGTCATTCTAACCACGTTCATAGTATATTTATACTTTTTTTTTTTCTATTTAACCTTCCTCTCCTCGGGCTCTCTGGAGTATAGCTCTGGGTGGACTATTGGCCCTGGTGTCACAATAGTGTTTACACTGGGTCGGTGTTTTAAAGTCAGGCCAAAGCACCTGAAAACATGAGCAGAGAATACAGTTTAGGACTCCGTTCACACACATACACTCACAGGTCTGCTCAATCTGACTGTTAGATTTGACTTACTGCCGCTAGTGTTGCACCACTGACAGCATTGTCAGTCACACCTCAGTGAATTCGCCTGTTGATTTCTCCAACATGCCGCCGCCTCCACAGGACCACTCGGAAATCCTGCAGAGAATCTTTCTTTTCTACAAACTGACATTAGAGCGGGTGTGGAGGAATTTGCCAGAGAGGGAGTGGAATTGTGTGAGTTAAAGGGCCCAGGGAAGTTGGTCAGCAGGCGTGAGAATTTATGTGTTATCACTATATTAGCGGCCCTATTTCAGGGCAATCCTTGTGTGTCTGAGTATCCTGTGAGAAAGGCAAACAGAGCTGAATGTGCTTACGCAAGGAGAAGAGCTCGATCACCACAGAAGGAATTGATTGAAATGTATCCCACTGCCTGAGTAGAGCGGAGACGTCAGCCCCACCTGATGCTAGGGTTTCGGCATGCAGCCCCTCACACACTGCTGGCAAGCGCTGACAAGAAGCACATGCTGCATGTTAACCATCAAGCGCCAAGTATCGCTTAATTCTCAGCTTTGTCTTGACATTTTGTCAAAATAAATATGAAAGTGAAATTTAACTCAAGGATTTTAATGGGTTTTAAAGCACTTTGATGTAGTGTTAATAAGGTTAATAGTAAGTGAAATGGCTGTTTTATAAATGTCTGGAAGAGACACTGCTTGGCAGACACATATCTGTCTATATAGCTTCTTGCCAGCAGCTTGTCTGAATTGGGCTCCTGGGGTGTATTATAGACTATTATCGTCTCCATTGGTTCAATTAGAGAGAGGGGGGAAAGCATGCTGAGAGGAAATAAAAAGTGAGCTTAAGAAAGAAGTGAGGAAAGGCAAATCATTATTTTCAACCTCTCCCACTGAGGTGTCCTTGTATACCAGGTATAGATACACCACTGGTGTAAGAAAATATCGATACACTTAAATATCACAATGTTATGTTTTGTGATCCTCTGTTGATTCTCACAAACACTATCTATTCTTTATGCCTCTGTGTCTGTGATAGCCATGGCCAGAGGCACTGTGTTTCCAGTTTGTCCATCCATCCATCACATTCTTATGAATGAGATATCTTTGGACTGCACTTCAAATTTGGCACAAACATCCACTTGGACTCACCAATGAACTGATACGATTTTGGTGGTCAAAGGTCAAAAGTCAAGGTCATTGTGACCATGACTGTCTAATTTTTGTGATCACAATACCTCAAGAACACCTGCAAGTAATTATTTTCCTTGATTTTTTCTTGGACTCAAGGATCACCTGGTTAGATTTTGGTGGTCAAAGGTCAAGGTGGCTGTGACTGTCTCAATCTCCTGAAAACAATATCTCAAGAACGCCTTGAGGGAATTTCTTCAGATTTGGCACAAACATTCACTTGGCTCAAGATTTTAATGGTTAAAGGTCAAAAGTCAAGGTCATTGTGACCACGTCTGTCTCATTCTTGTAAACATATATCTCAAGAACACCTTGAGGGATTTTTTTTGTTTGTTTTTGTTTTTCAAATTTGGCACAAAACATTGGCTTGGACTCAAGTATGAACTGATTAGATTTTGGTGGTCAAAGGTCACTGTGACCTTGCATCTGTCTCATTCTCCTGAACTCAATATCTCAAGAAGGCCTTGAGGGAGTTCCCTCAAATTTAGCACAACCGTCCACTTGGACTCAAGAATGAACTGATTAGAATTAGGTGGTCGAAGCTCAAAGGTCAAGGTCACCATGACCTTACAAATCTTGTTTTTGGCCATAACGCGATAATTCTTACACTAATTATGACAAAAAGTCCCATAAATGTTTAAAAGGATAAGATAATGACATGATGACATTTTATATCCACAAGGTCAAAGGACAACTTTACTGTGACATCATAATGTTGTGCAGAAACACTTTGCTAGCTATTACTCAGTGTAATATTTCAGGAAGAGAGGGGGAGACATCTGGTCAGATACTGAATCGAAGACACTAATCTTGGGTGCCCACCTTGAAGCTGTGGTGATGGTAAAAAATCTTCTGTGCTGCCGGGGGGCCACACAGCTCTGTGTAGTAACTTGCCCTGATGTGTAGGTCATGTGGTTTGTTCTGCATTTACAAACCAAGGTCAGAAATTGTAGAGCAAAAACACTGAACACAATCATGATGTATAAATCATGAGGCAACCACATTTAGACCACTAACACACATGCAGACTGCACATGCTCTCTGTAGTTTTGTTGCAGCAGCATTTTTTCGAGTATGTATTTAGCCCAGCGTCTGTACAGTAGGCTCCAGCTCGTGCAGCATTAGCCTCCTCAAAGTTTGCTGGTTCCCTGTACAAGTCAGCTTGTGCCTCAGTATAAGCCTAGCAGCAAGAGGCATCTAATTAGAAGAACATGCTACATGCTGGCTAATCCTTGACAGATGCAGCATCAAAGGCTGCCAAGACTGTGAATGATTATCAGTGGTTACCAAAAGTATATTTGAATTGAGTGAAATGATGGCATAATTTCGAAGGCCTTTACATTATTTATATTTCATTTCAAATAACTGAGCCTATGCCATATGGATCTCCGCCCCGTTCTCATTTTTCCCCCCGTTTCAAGCAAATAATCTTCACCCCGAGGATATTCTGCCCAGATGAAATTTGATGTGAATGTCTGATGCCTTGATGCTCGAGCTGCTGTTTCAGTTGTGGAGAGGAGTATTTTTTCACTTGTGTGTGTGTGTGTGTGTGTCTGTTTCTGCTTGTTTGTGTGTATTTTGCTCATGGACACACACACACACACACACACAGAGCTATTAAAAGCCAGAGTTGCTGGTGTCTCCGATGGGCTACCCTAACTGCACATGACAGCTGACACAACCAGAGGTTTGCGTGCCTGTTTTCTCAATGCCCATGTTTGCGTGCGTGTGTCTCCACAGGGGTGCTGTGGAACCTGTCGTCATGTGACGCCGTCAAGATGACAATCATTAGGGACGCCTTAACGACTCTGACCAACACTGTGATCATCCCCCACTCTGGATGGAGCAGCTCCACCTTCGATGACGACCACAAGCTGAAGTTCCACTCCTCCCTGGTGCTGAGGAACACCACAGGCTGTCTGAGGTAAAACCACCTGATGAGCACACTTGGCTCTAGCACCCCTGTGTGGACATTTGGCGCTATTACATCTAGTGGGGAGAATGAGCTCATAATTTTGGCTCCTCTGTAAATTGCACTGATAATGTTGCCTTAATTGGAGTAACCACCTACAAACAAACACAACAAACTTCAGAGGGCAGTGTACAGACCACTGAAGAGTAACATTTATACGGTTAACAATATCAGAAGATGTTTGTTATGTCATAAATAATGATTTTAATACAACATCAAAGGTAACAAACTCTGGTAGATGTGCATATTTTAGCCAAACAGCTTTTATGCTTACCTTTCTTTGTTTGAAAGTCATCGTCATTTCATTACAGTCGATGATGTAATCTTCCGAGCTTCTCTCCTGGGGCATCTTCCTTTGATGACATTGTGCTGCATGTTGAGTTTAGCCTTTAATTGGTAAAAGCCAGTCGATGTGAGAGAGTGTGTGTGTGTGTGTGTGTGTGTGTGTGTGTGTGTGTGTGTGGTGTGTGTGTGTGTGTGTGTGTTAGCACACTTAGTTAGTTCCTTATTTACTCAACAAAGTGCTATAATGACTTCAGTCAGACCACACACACACTTCATACATAATGGATGGTGTATTGGGAGGGCAAAACCCACATTACACATTCAAGTGGGACACACAAACACACACACACAGCTGTCATTTGTGTATTTGCACATTTGTTTGTTGAGCAAAGCCCCAAATCAAGTCCTAATTTATTTGCGCGTGCGTGTGATGTGCTTTTCAAAAGGAACCTGAGTTCAGCTGGTGAGGAGGCCAGAAAACAGATGCGCGTCTGTGAAGGACTGGTTGACTCACTACTCTACGTCATCAAAGCCTGCGTAAACACCTCTGACTTCGACAGCAAGGTACGCACCAAACACCCACACGTGTCTACACACACACACACACACTTAGCCAGGAGGAAAACATGCTGCCACATGATAAGAGGCTCTGGGGAAAAAAATCCCACTTAACCCTGTTTGAATCATTTCATTGCCTTTGTCTGAATGACCCAAACAGCATCCAGCAGGAACTATTTCATGTGCTTTATCACCCAAAGCACAACTCACATATGCACGACATCCAGAACCTGATAGACGAGCAGCGCATTGACCTGGTATACATTATGGCAACGGTAGAAATGAAATCAGACCTCTCAGACATGCATCTGTGCTCTGTAGAAGACATAAAAAGTCAAGTGGCTCATCCGTAAAGTAGAGATGGCATTCCCTGGGAATCGGCCCCTTAATTTTGTCTAACATATATGCTCATTGACATTCTGTGAGGAGGAGCCTGTGCAGAACTCAAACAGCGTGCGATAAAATCCATTTGCTCTGGTCTAGATATTCCTTCTAACTGGAGACCCTTGGGTTCCATAACGAATTGATTTGTAACGCCGCAAATAGCAGCCCTGTGTACCACACATCGGCTGTGGATAGTGTAGCGCGCTGCACAGAGTTTATTGTATTGTAGCTTTTGTCATGGTGATTTAGAAAGTCGCCGCTATAACTACCCACCCAAACCCCCCGTCTCCCTCTGTCCGCCATCAGATTGTGGAGAACTGTATTTGCACTCTAAGGAACCTGTCATATCGTCTGGAGCTGGAGCTGCCGCCGTCCCGACTCATAGGGGGACAGGAGCTCGACGGCTTACTGGGAAGCGAGTCGCCCAGTAAAGAGGTGGATTCCAGCTGCTGGGGCAGGAAGAAGAAGAAGAAAAAAAAGAGCTTGCAGGAAGACACGGTGAGTGCACTGCTTTTTAAGTCGAGGCTCAGTTTGAAGTTTTAATCGTCCACATTTATACAATAGGTATGTCAACATTAATGGAGCTTTGATGTTTATGGATTTTTTACAATGAAGTGCTGCAGGAATGAGTCCTAAACCCAGAAATGAGGTAGTGTTTTTGCAATTCCGGTTCCCTTGTGTCGAAGTCAGTGTTTTTTTTAAGTGTGTTTGGTCAGATGTCTGAAATAAGGTTTGTTGTAAACACAAGCTTAAAGAGAAACTCCAATATTTTTTAACTTGGATCCTATTTCCCCAATCTTTTGTGTCTAAGTGATGAATGGAGTCGACAGTTTTTGAAATGGGTCCAGCATTGAGAGGGACCACTGCAGCCACAGCAGCAAAACAGGACGCAATGTAATCTCAACAGGAAATTATGCACCATCAATTTATGTCCCCAAAAAGTGCTTCATTTTTCAACTGACAGACTCAGATTATTATTATAAGTGTCTGACATCAAAGGAGTGCTGGGAGGAGTTTGTTGTGTTGAAGTATAGAAAGCATAGCTTAGAGTTATGTAAAAGATTTTCAACATCATGGCTGAATATTTAGCTTATTAAGAATATGTAGACTTTCTAGCCCAAATGTTCTGGCACTGCCCAAGAGTCACAACATGCTGGCAAAATATTTTTCAATTGCTATCGGACGTCCTGGGTAGACCTGTTGATCCTGATCCACTGACCGCACTCTTGTGTTAACCAGCTTCCAACATAATATGATGTTATTTGTAGCCGTACTAGCACATAGATTGACATTATTAACTTGGAAGCAAACGCAGGCTCCTGCCCATTTTGCCCTGTGAAGGATGTGATGCACCACCTGCATTTGGAAAAGATAAAATTCTTTCTAAGAGAATGTGAAAACAAATTCTACCAGATCTGGCAACTCTTTATAGAGCAGTTTAAGACAAATGCACTAAGTTCTTCCCCTAACTAGCCCAGTTTAAATGACACGAAACACCATCAATCTGACATCCTTCTAAATCCTCCCATTTTCCTCCCATATTTTAATTTCTTCAGTTATTATCATTTTTATTTATCTATTCATTTTCTCTTTTTATTGTTTTAAATAGAATGATATATTTTATCTATTATTATGCAAACTCGTGTCTTTTTCTATTCATGTATGACAAATCACCCTTTAGAGTATTTTTTATTTTTGACTTGTTGAATATTTTCTGTATTTTTCCGTCAGAAATTCTGTTTTCACTTTTATACTACCACCACTGTTGAACTTTGAAAACTCCAATAAAAAGAGTTTTAAAAAAAAAGTAGACTCTGACAATGTTGAAAAGTCTCCAAAATTTCAGAACGAGACCTCTCCTTGAGCGAGACTTGGTTGCACACACTAACAAACAGACTGGATTAGTGGAGCATGTCAGTCGCAAAAACAAGCTGCTTTAGGAGACGTAAATTGATGTGCGCAATAGTCCCTAGGGATTACACTGTAATGTGTTTTGCCACTGCAGCTGCAGCGGTCTCTCACAATACGGGACCGGTTTTAAAATGATTGTCTCCATTAGTCACACTAACATATGATAATAGGGTCCAGGTTAAAAAACACAGAAGTTTTCCTTTAAGAAATGTTCACGTTTTATTCTACGACATAAAATATGTCAGTAATTACACTATTTGTGAATTTTGAAGCATTCAGATGTCCCTAAATAAGGTGGTTGCTAACAAGTGGTTAAATGAGACTATGGAGGTTGTCAGGGACATTGAACGTCCTCATGCCACATAAGATTAGTGGTGGTGACGTTAAAGTCCTACAGCTTTGGTGTAGTTTGTTTACAGCCTAACATTAGCCCTTTACTTTACTAGTTGTGTTCATTTGTGGTGATTACCTTGCTGAACAAATCATATAAGTATCATAAATTTTGTTTGCTGCAGAGTTTATTTTCTGCAATAATCTAAAATCTAGTGGAAAAATCTCATCGGCGATCGTCGAGGGAACCAGAGTGATGTTTACCTCTGGGTTGGCCCACCAAAAAACATCATTCCTGCAGCACTTTATATAATTGGTCAAAGTCCCCATGACAGTCCCACACAAACCTCACAACTGCTGCACTATCATCTAAATGTTTATTTCTGTAATTTTATGTATTGCTGTTGTAAACAAAACAAAAGCATTAGAGCCTGTATTTATGCCTGAGTAAACTCTGTGGTTGTTTGTTCAGTGGGACGGTGTGGGACCCATTCCCGGCTTCTCAAAGTCCCCCAAGGGGGCAGAGATGCTATGGCACCCTTCGGTGGTGAAGCCTTACTTGACACTGCTGGCTGAGAGCTCGAATCCCGCCACTCTGGAGGGCGCAGCTGGGTCCCTTCAGAACCTGTCAGCCGGCAACTGGAAGGTACAGCATTTCTGTGTATCTACGTACACACAAGTACACACATCTTTGTTTTTACACACTGTTAAATATGATATCCTCAGAGACATAGCACCTATTCCACTGGTTAAAAAGGATTTAACAGCTCAGCTCCTCTGTGTCAGTCACAGCTGACGTCAGTGTCACACTTGGAATCACACACGTTAAAACGCACACCTCAAGACCATCCATTTTCCCGCGTGGCGTCTAGACCCTTCTGAAGGTTTAATGCCTTTTGTGTGTGTTTCTGTGTGTGCAGTTTGCAGCATACATTCGTGCAGCAGTGCGTAAGGAGAAGGGGCTGCCCATCCTGGTGGAGCTGCTGCGGATGGATAACGACAGGGTGGTGTGTTCGGTTGCCACTGCTCTGAGGAACATGGCACTGGATGTCAGGAACAAGGAGCTCATAGGTCAGTCACACTGTGGATTCTGAAGATGGTACACAGACATGAAGATCCTGAACACTGTTCTTACCTTGGCTTTGTTCTAATAAACAGTGTAGCTCATGTTCATGCTCATAAGCCATGTTGTAAATGGGGGTAGCTCCTGGACTGTATAATAAAGATAGACAGCATGACAGCTTTCCAGAAGTGAAGCCAGAACATCTCAATCGCCCCCTGGTGGCTGGCTGTAGTACTGGTTATTATTCCTACCCCTTTTCTGTTAGCTGCTGGGACATGGGCCAAACTAAAAACTCAAAGTACATGTCAAATAATTTCTCCCCATACATGGTTTCTGTCATGAAGAGAGAGGAAGACTTATTGCCAAAAAAAAGGCATAAGTGATCCAGGTCCAGGCACTCAAGGTGGTTTGAAAATATAAAAGGCCTTTATTTCAACAGGCTAGAAACATCACCACACATCATTTTAGGTAGAACTTATCACACTGATGTATGTAAGTGTTCATTTTTTGGATAAAGTTGGTTTCAATTAGTGATTTGATGCTTCAAAAGGGGAGTTGAAATCGTGATTGACAGCTGTGGATGTCAACTGTTGTGCTCTCGATCAATGGCGCTGCTCACAGTTGGTCAGAAGGGTGTTTGGGCAGGAGCTCGATACTGTGGAGATCGCCACTGCGCAGACTCTTGCTCCAAATGACGTCACCAGCGCAAAATGGCAGCAGCCGTATCCAAGATGTTTTGGCTTCATTCTTGTACAGTGGGAGGAAGTGGAGACACGTCATCCACCTTTTATAAACAATTTATGGTTTAGTTTGTTAACCTGCATAAATGCAACATAAAACATTAATATAATATGTTGAGCATTACATTTACTTGACCTAACTGCTTAGTAAGGACGTATAAAGGATTTATAGGGAGGAATGTACACTAGGATCCTTTGGAAACTGGCACAATACGTATCAGAATTATACTGACACGCAATAGGCAATGCAAGACATACAGTATGGTGGACATTTGAGCATATATATTAGTGTGTGTATTCAACACATTACATCCCAAAACTGTGTCACGCCTTGCATGATAGAGCTATATATGTTTCTTATTATTACTATTAAATGCAGAAGCAGGAACAGCGCATTTTGTGAACATCTTACTGGTTATTCTTTTTCATTTCTCCTCTCACTCCAGCCATTTTTGTTGCATGAAACAGTCTCATTTAATGAAAACCAAGTTTTTATGTGCTCTCTGTGTGGAATTAATGAGGAGTTACAGTTCCAGCAATGCAGGGGTGACGCCTGTAGGCAGATGGGGGAGGAGCTGCAGTGTTGTGTTTAAGGTGCTTTTGTGTGTGTGTGTGCGTGTGTGTGTGTGTGTGTGAGGGAGAGTTTATGCTGCATGTATTTAGGTCCTTCAGCTGGGCTGCTCTGCTGAAGGAGAAATGGGGGAAACAATCCTTTCTGTAACACCAGGATGCTCACACACCGACGTCCTTGTGATGATAACGCAATGTCATTTAGGAAAACTGCCTACCTCACTGCAGCTCCAGCGCCATGAATATATCATTCATGATATAGAAATAATAGAATGTAGTTTAGGTCACAGTGGCAGACATCCACTTATACATTATGCAACGTGTAAAAATAAATGCAGCGAGAGTCTATATGTCTTCTCTCTGTGCATACGCTCCTGCTGTATGGCACATCATAATGTGTGAGCAGCACGTCTCACTTCCCCCCCTCCTTCCTCTCAGGGAAGTATGCAATGAGGGACCTGGTCAATCGTCTCCCCGGGGGGAACACCACCCTGCTGTCAGATGAGACGGTGGCGGCCATCTGTTGCACCCTGCACGAGGTCACCAGCAAAAACATGGAGAACGCCAAGGCCCTGGCCGACACGGGCGGCATCGAGAAGCTGGTCAACATCACCAAGGGCAGAGGAGACAGGTGGGCCACAGCAGCATGTATTTGTCTCAATGCTTTTAGCGAGGGTGCAGAGTACACACCGATGTAAACCTGCTAACGTGTGCACATGCTCAAATGCACCGCTTGGACACACAAACAGCCATGTGTGGCCCGCAGGCTGGGCTGTACAGACCATCATGGAGTTTTACACAAACACTTACACATCTAAGCACACACACACACACACACAAATATTTAAATGCTCAGAGAAGGAGAAGCGGTAGCCGCAGGGAAGGTGGTTTTGTGTGCATTGAGGTTTCATGTCCCAGTGGAATGATGGACCAGCAGCTATTTCTAGCCTGCTATATATTCAGTAATGTTCCAGGTTACAACACTCTGAGGACACTCTCTGCCTTCAATCACACTGTCCTGTGATATTTACAGCGTGAATTAAAATGAGGTCAAAGTGATTGGGATTACTCAAAAGAATACATGTTTATGTTTTTGTTTGTTTTCCAGGTACTCTATGAAGGTGGTTAAAGCAGCTGCGCAGGTGCTGAACACACTGTGGCAGTACAGAGATCTGCGTACCATCTATAAGAAAGTAAGAGCGTGGGGATTGATGACATGATGGTACAGTTAACAGTCGCCCATCTAATTTTGTCAGTGCACAACACATGAATTACCTGTTTTTAATGTCTTTAAATGTAAGGAAAACAGAGTAACATGTTTGGATTTTAAAAGAAAAAGACATAACTCATACATATTAAAGGGTAAGAAGATAAAACACAAAAGTAACTGTGTCTTTGTATCGACTTGGGCTTATTGTGGACCACACAGCAAAGGATTGGAAAGCAAGTTTTACAAAATCCAGCACTGCTCTGCTTCTAAAACCGCCACGTTTCCTCTCTCTTCTCCCTTACAGGATGGATGGAACCAAAACCATTTCCTCACCCCAGTGTCGACACTTGAACGGGACAGGTTCAAGTCCCAGCCCACCCTCCCCACCAGCACCATTCAGATGTCCCCAGTGAACCACCCTGGTAGGCTCCAGTTTCACGAAAACAGACTCATCCAGCGAAACAGGAAAACCTCTGGAATTTATTGTTGAAATGTGTTTCTCTCTCTTCACAGCTGCCAGTGCCACGTCGTCTCCTGCCATGCTGGGCATCAAAGAGCATAGAGACACTATCAGAGACTACCAGAGAGCGCAGTCAACTATGCAATTTTATAACTACCACGGGGACAACAGTATCCATAAAAACCAGTATACAGGTACTCAAACAATGCAATGAAAGTGCATACAGTTTGCATATTAGCAGTCTTTTAACCCAAATTCAAGCAGTGTCCACTATCTGTAGCAGACTGTAATCACAGGCTGCCCTCTGGTCCTCTCTGTGCAGGGCTTTATCTGTTTTATCCCTTGTAACGCTCCAAGCAGATTCCATGGCCGGTCTCGTCTCCCTGCCAAGACAGTCCTCTCTTATCGTCTCCTCTAAAGCCTGCCAGCCCGGAGACAGCCAGTCATTTCAATTCAGAGCGCTTCAGAGCCGGTCTGCACGGCAGTAAAGCAAACCGGCCAGCCAGTGGTGGACACTCTACAATGGTGGCATTGTTAGCAGGCCCAAGTTGCAGCATGCAGACAGGGGTAGTGAGTGGGTAACCAGACATACACTACAGCCAGACAAGAGCTCTTGCCAGCCTACGCTGGCTGGCGGGAGCAGGAGGAGGGCAGAGTAAACAACATGAGCCGCAGCCTCAACAGTCCACGCGTTACACAGTGAAATGGAAATTGAGTTTCAGGATTCCACCGGTCGGATAAAGTGCCAACAAAAATACCCATCCCATGGGCTATGCAAACAGCAGAACAGCAGTAGCCAGCTCCATTATTTGGTGTTATTTCTCTCCCCAGCACAGCGAAGCACTTCTTGATCCTGCTCTATCTAAATACAGACATTTGCCCTATGGGGATGTGCAGACTTTTTCACTGATATGAAATGAAGTGTATTTGCATCAAGTCCCACTGAATTGCTCTTTTTATTTCATTTTATTTTTTTCAAGGGTCTGGAAAGCCTTCTTCATATTACTACTCATCCCCCACAAGAGAGGAGCCCAGAAGAACACAGGTGAATATAATCATTCTGCTTCACAGGCTCTGCATTTTTTATCTGCTCCTGTTTGTCTGCTCTGATTCAAAGCTGCCACTGTACCCAAAGAGATCATTTCCAAAACACAACTTCACTCTGGATTTACCTTTTTAGTTTGGTTTATTCGTGCAGAATATTTTCGACACACAGCGCTGCGCAGTCACTTATAGAGACACACATTTAGGCATAGGTATAGATTTCAGGGGGGTGCAGGGCACTCACCCCCCTCAATATTTAGAAGAATAAAAAAATGAAAGTAGCAGAGACTTAAAACAATTAAATGAATTTAATCTCTTGACTGTTAATTGTTTTGATGATCTTGTTTCGGGCTTACTTGGTTTCATTATTCATAAGAAACTTTAGATTTCATCCCACCTTTGAAAACCAATGTTTTCTTCTAGGAAGTGTTTGATAGTAATGGTACAAGGCCCCTGTTTGAGATCCCTCCACCACGCTGTATAAACCTGGCGAGGACAACCGGCTCTTCCGCCCCACTTGACTAATACAAAGAGACTGACGCGTATTCTGCTGCGGATAAATGGCGATGCTGGGAATGACCCAGCACATCAGCTATTGTCTGAGCGAGAGTGAATGTGACTGCTGGGATTGGGATGGTCTGGGCGCGTCTCAGGCACCTGTCACTGCGGGACACATCCATGTGTGCCCATTCAGATAACAGGCACAGTGAGAAGGAGGCAAAGGGGAGGAGGGGGAGCAAAAGAGAGAGTTCTCTTGTGTCCTTCATCCCATCACATTTAGACCAGTTAATGTACGAGGACAGTCATCAGCCCATTTATTTCAGACAAATTCCATCTATCTTGTGGATTTCTACCCTTTACCTTGCAGCAGCTCTCTGTTGCATTAGTGCTACAGACGTGTGGGCTACAAGGTGATTGATTAGCTTACTGGCTTTAAGAGAAATCTGCAGTCAGACAGAGTGCGTTTTGCTGAATCTGCTGAGACGATAGTATATGTTGCTCCATTTTATTACCATCAAGTGGACGATGGTAATAAAATCTGTGTATACTTGGCAGTGTTGGGAGAAGTACTCAGATCCTTTAATTACAGGAACACTTTGTCATTTTGGAAACGAAATAGTCTGGCATATAACTCGCCTGTAAAACCACATCTTGATGTTTAACACCCTGGGTATGGATATTGAATTAAAGGAGATATTATATGTTACTGTGGGAACTTTAGATGTGCTGGTAGGCAGATTTTGTGACTATAGGACAGAGCCAAGCTGCTGTTTCCCCTTGTTTCCAGTCTTTATGCTGAGCTAAGCAAACCTCCCGCTGGCTGTAGTCTTGTAGTTACCAGGCAGACATTAGAGTGGTATCAATCTTCATATCTGTGCTTTCTTACTTTAAATGCAGCATGAATGAAAACTGGAATCTGCAAAGTAGCCACTAACTGATTCTCATGATATCACTTAAAAATCAGGGGAAACCCATCTTGTACATCAGATTTAGGGCTGCACAATATGCAAAAAGGATCATATTGTGATTATTGTGACAGATATTGCGATATGAGCCACAGTGTGAGTGGGAATGATAATGTTTGCATTTCATTTTCAGTGAAGAGAGTAAAACAGAAAATGATAATGATGTCATTTTTGCTGGGGTCTGCATCAAACAAGCATGTTTCCTTAGAATTTCGTCTAGAATTTGATTTGTATTCCGGGGCATCTCTGTAGCACCACAATGCTTCATTTATGATTATCATATATTTTGTGACACATTTTGTCTTAATCAAATAATTGCAGCTCCTGTGATTTGGATATTAAGTGGCATGAAATAATACAGAAATTCAAAACTGTACTTTTTAAATGACCTTTGTCTTTTTTCGTAAACAAGTCATGAGGTGTTTTGCCACTGGCTTTTTATATGAAGCAGCAGCAGCAGCATTGGATAATGGTTTGGTTTAAGTTAAAGTAACATTTTAAAACTGCGTTTTTTTGGCCCTCAAATTCATTGTTTTCATTGTAAACGCACGGCAGGGGTGCTCAAACACCAGACTGACGCTGTTGTGGTGTGCAGCTGTTCCCGAGCACCTATTTTTCAGGGCACGACGGCTGCACCCTGAGATAAACTGAGTTCAACTTTTGGAACGCAGCAGCGCGCACTGCGTGTCATGTTACAACAACCAATCACAGCCGACAGATATCTTTCCCTTCATCCGTTAATATCAGTGTGTGATAAATACAAAGAAGAAGTTGATGGTTTTAGTGCAGAGCTGCCAGAGCTTTACATCTGTCCCACTGACGATAGGCCTACACACTTATAAACAGCACCAGGAAGAAGATCAGCTCTGCACTCAGGATTTCAGGTTAATAGGCTTTGATTTGATGCTTGTTGAGGCTGCTTAGTGACCTTAGATGCAACCTGCTGCCGCACTCTAAAAAGCTGGCACAGGAAAGGCACAATAGTAGCACCTAGCCCCTGACCTTAAAGAGGGGAGCGTTTTTGGACGCTTGGGGTTGCGCTGCTTTGTGCCACTAGTGGCACCCTTGATGGTTGTGCCCCTTGGTACATGGGCTGTCTGCTCCCAGATTTGAAACTAGACCAACTTGGCAGCCTGCTTGGACATTTTCACATATTTTATGAAAACTTTTGAAGTGAAAAAATAAGCCATGCAATTAATGAAATTGTCTTCATTTCAGATCGATGGTTAGTTTTAACGTTTTTTTTGCAGGAGTTTCCAGAGGTGGCAAGTCGCACTGGATGCCCCTGATTTCCATATAGTAGCCTAGATATAACTCTACAGAAATGAGGAGTGGTTGCCCCATCTTTTAAAACACAGTGCAGTGCTACCAGAATGCATTGCAAGGCTGCTTGCTTAGACGATGAATAGGAAGCGTGAAATGACACATACCATGAGGCTGACATCAATGAGACCCATCTTGCCACTAACATTAAAACTAAAGAGTATCAAAAACAGGATGTAATTCCACGATTTGACTCCATTTCATGAGGATTATTACCTTAAACACAGCACTTGAGTGAATGTAGTTCCAGTGAAAATCATTTTATCATGGTCCTACCTTTCTCTCTTCCTTGCAGCCTATGTATTATACAGAGGAGCCGGGCAGGAGGAACTACGACACGTACAGAATGTACCTGCAGCATCCCCACGGCTACGACGACCCGTACTTGGAGGAGGTCATCACGTACCCGCCCACAGTCGACTACAGCTCCCAGCCTCACGGACTGAAATCCACCACCAACTATGTGGACTTTTACGCTAGCACACGGAGGCCTTCCTACAGGGCAGAGCAGTACCCCGGCTCCCCTGACTCCTGGGTATAGGTCTGGAGATGCTCCTGACGCCCTGTCCTCAGCCTGCAGCGGAGGCGAGGAGCCCGCGGGAGCACATAACAACCGACAGACTTTTTTCATGAACTTGGCTTCATAAGTGTGTTTGTTTTCAAGTGAATGTGTGTGTGTGGAGGGGGAGTTCACCTGAGCGATGGCAGATGGAAAGATGGAATGTGCCAAAGAAGGAAATCAAGGAATGTTTTTCTTTAAGTTATTTTTTATTTAGTAGAGGAAGATGGAATCATGCTGGGGGCCTGTTGAGGGATGAAACCCCACACTACAGCGAGGAGACGTGCGTCCTGCTCTGTCTAGATGTTAGTTTTATTTTTATGAAACTCTTAGCTGTGATAGCATGGTGAGAGGTGTGAGTCATGTGAGCGAGGGTCTGCGGTAGGAGTCAAGATGGGAAATGTGTATGTGCTGAAGCCAAAATGGATCATGAACTCATATCTGTAAAAAAAAAAATCAAACAAAAAAAACAATAATAGTAAACTAATGATGTTAGATTGTACAGAGGGGTCAAGTTGTATCTGTACTTAATGTTGAAGCTGTGTAATGCCATGGAGTCTTGTACATTTCTTTCATGTTATTGTAAATACAGAAAAAAAAAACATGTTACCTGGTTTACACTCATCAGCACTGGTTAAAAAAAAGAAACTCGTGCCATGTTAAATCTCTATAGATATATAAATATATGAAGAAATATGTGGACAAAGATGGCATCATTACACAACCATGCTAAAATAATAAAAAGGTCAGTTTTGTTTTTTAAACTCGTCGTGTAATTGGATCTGTTTTTCAAACATATCTTTCACACTCGCTGTTTACTACCATTTTCTACGCACACAAACAGAAACAAGTGTGACAAATCAAAGTTTCCTCTTGTTTATAGTGTTTTCTCTGCAGCTTCCTGTGGGTTTCATTACACTGTGTTCACACAAACACAAGTGGAGGGAGGCCAGCTTCCAATAAAACTGTTTCATAGGTCAGTACATTATTAATGAGTAAATCCAGGTGAGCAGATGATGATTACCACTTGCCACTAAATGCAAAGTGCTGGTGTGGACTATATATGTATGAGTGTGTTGGAGATTAACATTTGCTTCTCTTAAAACAGGCTTCAATCACTAAATGTTTCCAGTTTTGTAAAGACGGACAATCACTATACTGAGGTAAAAATGGACAAAAATATACTCTGTGATCCCCAACCTCCACTCCCCTTTATGTTGCAGTGCTGAAGCAGCAAAGTAGTAGGAGTGGTAGTGGTAGTGCTGAAGCAAAATAATGCACGTTTAATGAGAAGGAAATGAAACCACAAACAGGAAAAAGGAGAAGGAAACAAAATACAGTAGCAGCTCCTCCCTCTGGTGCGTCCTGGCAAGTAGAAAAGGTAGGTAGGAGTTAAAGGGTACCTCTGGTATTTTTCACCCTGGACTTTACAATTTGTCCCTGAGGGACTATGGGATCAACAATTCTTGAAAGTGGTCCAGTAAAGACAGCATCTTTGCAGATGATGTGGTCCTAATTTCTTCGTCAGATCGTGACCTCCAGGATGCAGAGGGACGGTTTGTAGCCAAGTGTGAGGTGGTCAGGATGAGAGAAAGCCCCTTCAAGTACCTCCAAGTCTTGAGGCCATGGTTGTCTGCTGGAAAAAGGTGGATTGCTCTCTTTGGGTCAGAAGTGAGTTAAGTGAAGGAGTTCAAGTGCCTCAGGTCCTTGTTCATGAGGGAGGGTAAAATGGGGCACAAAATGGACAGGTGGGTGGGTGTGGCGTCACCAGTAATGTGGGCGTCGCGCTGGTCTGTTGTAGTGAGGAGGGAGCTAAGTCAGAAGGCAAAGCTTTCAGTTTACCAGTCCATCTATGCCTCAACTCTCACCTATGGTTATGGATTTTAGGTAGTGACCGAAAGAATGAGATTGCAGATACAATCAGCCGAAATCAGTTTTCACTGTAGGGTGGCTGGGCTCAGCCTTAAAGATAGGTTGAGATCAGACATCTGAAGGGAGCTCGGAGTAGAGCCCCTGCTCCTTTATGTCGAGAGAAGCCAGTTGAGGTGGTTCGGGCTTCTGATCAGGATGCGTCCTGGACATCACCCATTAGAGGTGTTCCAGGCACATCCTAGTAGGAAGCTGACCCAGAACACGCTGAAGGTATCATATATCTCATCTGGCCTGGGAACGCCTCGGGATTCCTCAGGAGGAGCTGAAAAACGTTGCTGGGGAGAGGGACATTTGGAATGCCTTGCTCAGCCTGCTGCCCCCACGACCTGACCCAGAGTAAGCAGAAGATAATGGATGGATGGACAGTTGACAAACAGTTGGAGCTTTCGGGGATCTACCACCAGTCGCTGTTCATGTACATTACTGCATATTGCACAAGCACATACCGCACAGCCTCAGGTATGTGTTTCTAAGAGGCAACATACAATGATGTGGAAGAGAATCGGCTAAAACTGCTCTTGTTTAGACAGCTTCTGACTCTGACCACAGCTCAATTAAACCTCTGAAACCAGTGATTTAAATGAACCTGCTGTAATCTGCAGCAGAGCAACAGGTCATGTAGGATAACTTGGAGACACAAATTGTAATTTGCATGTGCAGAAGCAGATTACAAGTCAAATGTCATTTGCACGCATGGCTACATACCCACAGTTGTCACACCCACGGGTATTTTTATTTCTGTTTGATTGACAGCCTCCTGATTCCTGTCAGACCTGTTGGAGCATCATTAAGTTGAGTGACACTTTTAAGTATAAGGATGTTCTTAGAAGACGATAAAATGTAATAGCCAACCTCACCTTGAGAAGATTAATCAACCAGAATAACTGGATACGCCTGTGAAAATCTACAGCTGTGGGCTTACTGCAGCGTACAACTACACGGATATCAGTGTTACTTCCAGTTAGACAAAATGAGTATGTATTTAAGATATCTATGTGCAACTTGAAGCACCACAGTGCGACTCTAGTGTTGTGGCCCAGACTGTGGATATCTTTGGAGGTATAAACAAAATACTCTGTCAATTATGACCATATAACTTGAAACCCTACACAAATTACATGACACTGGAATATGTTAGCATATTATACAATAAGTTAAGGCTGAAAAATAAACTTATAAACAGCTTAACAGGGCTAAACACGGAAATTACTACAAGAGCAATGTCGTTTACCTCTCCCATGAAGTACAACATTAAAAGGGGAGAGGTAAGGTGGGAGACACCCCTTTATAGGTGGTGTACCCCCAAAGGTGAATGTAAGGGTACAGAAACTGAATAACAAACTTTCTACATATTGACTATGGAGGCCTATGCATGTCAGGTAATAACAACTGAAACTTATTTTGTGTAATTATAATACTTGGACGGTGCTGCAGTGGTTAGCGTTGTCACCTCACAGCAAGAGGGTTCCTGGTTCAAACCCAGGCTGGGGAAGTCCTTCTCTGTGGAGTTTGCGTGTTCTCCCCGTGTCAGCGTGGGGTACTCCAGCTTCCTCCCACAGTCCAAAGACATGCAGGTTAACTGGTGACTCTAAATTGTCCTTAGGTGTGACTGTGAGCATGAAGGGTTGTCTGTCTCTATGTGTCAGCCCTGTGATAGTCTGGCAACCTGTCAGCCAGGGTGTACCCCACTCTCACCCAATGTCAGCTGGGATAGGCTCCAGCTCCTCTGCGACCCTAATGAATAAATGTGACCAATGTGTGACAAATTTGACCAATTTTAGCGAAAGTAACAAGCTAAAATGCTGTTAACTAGGAAGTACTCGTTTGAAGACATTGGGATTTTGTTGCCGTCTCGTTTAAGACTATTAGGACTTTATTGTCATCTCTTTTTTGTGGACAGTGGGACTTAATTATCATTGACAACATTGAGTTTTTTATACTTATTGGGTCCTACTGATCCCAAATAGCTGGGAAAAATCCAAAATCCATACCAAACAAAAGTTCAGGTCTCAGGACTGCTGTATAATTGACCCTGTTACATAAGGTCCACTGTCTGTCTGGCAGCAGTTTTGGATCAGTTGTGGGGTGAGGTGCTTCTTCATTTGATATTGTGCAGTTTTCAAGATTTTCAAAATAAAACTTGAACAAACAATTTTCCTAAATACAGACACATCTCTAAGGCGATAATTGTAAATGTCCAATGAGAGACATTGTGTCTCTATTTCAGTTTCGCTTTATTAGTCAAAGCTGATAATCAGTGAGCAAATGAGATGGGCGTGTCTCTGGCTGCGGGCTTCCTGTATTCACACAGGACGTCATCTGTGTTTGAGCATAAAAACATCCAAGTGGGCGTTCAGAAGAGTTTGGTGCTTTCTTTGCTTTTTCTCCGGAAACTTTCAAAAATGGTGCAGCAACTCTCCAAATCTGGAGCGAAGGAGACTCCTGAGCTGAAGGCTGGTCATCCTCCGGCAGGTAAACTCGTGTTCGCGCGGACTTCTTGTTGCACTGTTGAATTTTTTGGTACTACATTGTAAAGCCAAAGCGTTGTTGTTTTTCTCTGCTCGGCCCAGATGGAGAGCCGTGCGCTGCGAGACGGCGAATCAAGTGTTTTATCTGCGTTTTCTTAGCCTGGTGCGATGCACGGGCTGCTACATTGTGATCGCATCGTGGGAAACCTATCGAGTCGCTGATTTGTGCGATGTTTGTGATTGCATCTATCGCGACACGCTCGTGCAGCACAGATTCGTCCTCACGCTCTTTCTCTGCAAGCAGGCCGCTCGTCAAGTCACACAGTGTTCTCACCCGCAGAACACACACACAGCAACAATTAAACGCATGCACAATCCTCTCGTGCAAACTCACTGTTATTACAAGCATATTCTCTTTGTTTCATTTTTGTATTTTTTTTTGTTCGCCGAGTTTGTTGCATTTTCAGTGAGCGCTGCGCGATTGATGGGGATGTGCTTAAAGGTCCTGTTCGCGTTGTAACGTAAAATATTTTTGCATCAGCAGCTCCTCCAACTTCTCTGCACATGTGACACCTTAAAATGAAGTAAAGTCTACTCACATGCTATGGCTTTACAGCGGAAATGGCTTCTGATTAGTTAAATCAAAGAGGGGTTTTATTTTTTAATTTATTTATTTTTCCTTTTAATTTAATTTTTATGAGTTTTAGAAGCCTGAAAAGGTTGATAAAGAGGGGGAAAATGTAGTTTTGCTTAATGTAAATATGTCTTTTGTTATTGCTCTAATCCTCTTTTGGCCCCAAAGATTTGCCCCTGACCCCACTGTTAAAATATAGGCCACTCGCTCAACTTCGACTCCTGATGCTCTGTATGGTGTTTTTAATAGCACTATCACACTGTAAAGGCTGTCACTGAGAGCTGAAGATTGTTTTGTTGAGGGTTTAGTTTTTCCATTATTAAAGAATAGGGGAGAGCGGGGTCGGTTAGGACATTTTTGGATCATCATGAAATCGTGAAATACTACTTCAACAGCAGTGAAAATAATTTGATCCCTGAACAGATAAAGGTTTCTGTTAACTATTTTTTTAAATTTAAATTTTTTTCAGAGCCCAGCCCAAATGTAAAAGGCACAATTTTGTAAAATGTGCAAGAAGTGCATTTTCCCAAAATTCCACCTCCCGAGGATAGTTGGGACAGATGGTAGGGTTGGCTGGGACACCTTGTTCTGGGCTTACTAAAACAACAACAAAATAATTGTAGTCTAAATTTGGACACCTTATATTTCCAATGTCAGTTATTTACGCATTTCTTTAAGAAAAGAAAATGTGAAATTATATTTTTTTTTTCATACTGAGCTATATAATTTGTTTGTCCTTTGAGTCTTCTTTTCATTTGGCAACGATTGGCTCAATATGGTTACCCTAGGCCAGTGGTTCCCAACTGGTGGGTCACAGTTCAAAAGTGGGTCACAGGTCTATTCTGAATGGAGCGCAAGTGACTCACAAACACACTTTATTTTTAAGTACAGTAAATTTCCGGCCATTTTTTTTCTTCTTCTTTTTTTCGAAATGCCATTTCCTGTTACAGAGTCAATGAGCAACGGACCGTTACTCAAACTAACTCAATGACACGGCCAAACGCAAGTATGATGCTGGATATAATGAACTGTGTGGACCTTGAACTTATAACTAAAGAGAAATCTGGAATTCAGAACAAGCTAAGAACTGTAAACAATCCCGTCCCAGCCACTCCTGGGTCACTGCTACTAACAAAAATTCAGACAGCTAACAATAGTATGATCTGATTGGTCAGAAAATGAGCTTTCTGATATTTGAAGAAATTTTATTGTAAGGTAGGATAAACCCCTTGAGATGCATCATCTCGTTTTCGAGGGGGTCCTAATATATATCCTGATATGTTTTTTGTATGTGGTATAACTAAAAACAGCAGCAACAACAAAAGAGAAAAGGGCGTGGCTTATTATAACTGGTGACTGGTGAAGGAATAGTTGCTTTCTACATTGCTAAAAAAAAAGGCATCGTCCCCCTGTCCCAACTGACCCCGCTCCCCTACTGCAATCTTTAAAACGGCCAGACCCAGGTGCAACAGTGATTATTTTTCAGATATCTACATTTAAACTGTTTTCTTCTCTGGGTCAACAGTGAAGGCTGGAGGTAAACGGGTAGCCAAGAAGAGCCTGGAAGACAGTGCCACCCATGGGGCTCCAGAGAGGGAGACCAAGCGGTCTGATAAAATAAGGTAGGCTGATAATCTGCATCTAAGACATACAACAAAAGGGTTTGAAGTGTAAACTCCAAGGACATAGGAATTGATGTTAATTAACACCATAAGATGTTAAAATGTTCAGCACAATTTTGATCTTGCAGATGACTGAAACTATTTGTAACGTGTGATCTTGCAGCAGGTCAGTCGCCACCTCCAACAGGATGCAGCAAGTTGGTATTCTTCTGGCAGGAACTCTTGACAAGGTAAACAAAAACATTTCCTTTTTCAAAAGCCACTGTGCATGTCAAGTCCACTCCCACTGAGCAAACTAGACAGGTCACGGTGCCTCTCAGGCCACAGAGCCTTGTGTTTAATAACGCCTGCCTGACGTGTTTGCAGCTGAGCCACGACTTCCCAGAGACACCAGTGAGCGTGAGGCACAGCAAGGTGCGCCCTGCAGTGGAGAAGCCCCACTCACCCCGGACCTTCTTCATCCAGCAGCCGAGAAAGTTTTGAACAACATGTGTTTCAGAATGCCCCTGAGGGGAACCATGTCAAGTCAACTGTGAAAGACCAACATGAAGCGTTAGACACATGAGGGGACTGACAGGTTGTAAAGTGTCAGTGTTAATGGAGAGGAAGCTTTCATCGAGCTCTTTGTTTACTTTTTTTAGACCGTGCTTGTTTGTGAGAGTACTATAAACCAGCATTTAATGTGCCTTTCCTAGTGGTATAAGAAATGGTGTAGTTGTATTTCCCAGCTGATGAAAACCAGATGGCTTTTGGGTATGTTTAATGTGAGGGTTGGGGGGGTTGGTAAGTGAGGTTTTTGAGACCATTTTTTCCAGTGGAATCTTCATGTATTGCTTGGCACTTATTAGATTTAATTAAAAAAAGATACTGCATGGCATCACCAGAATTCAGATCTCTTTATTCCTCAATGTGTATTCAGCAATAAGCTACAATGACCACTAGATGGAGGCAAATAGCTGTTTAAAACAATCAAAGTCCAAGGATCTTATATATTGTATGTAGGCTGATACAAGTATATACACTCACTGGCCACTTTATTAGGTAGATTTAACAAGGTGTTGGAAACATTGCTCAGATTTTGGTCCATATTGATATGATAGCATCACGCAGTTGCTGCAGATCTGTCAGCTGCACATCCATGATGCGAATCGCCCATTATGAGTTACTTTTTCCTTTCTATCATCTTGAACCAGTCTGGCCATTCTCCTCTGACCTCTGGCATCAACAAGGCATTTTCACCCAGAGAACTGCGGCTCACTGGATATTCTCTCTTTTTCGGACCATCCTCTGTAAACCCTAGAGATGGTTGTGTGTGAAAATCCCAGTAGATCAGCAGTTTCTGAAATACTAAGACCAGCCCGTCTGGCACCAACAACCATACCACGTTCAAAGTCGCTTAAATCACCTGTCTTCCCCATTCTGATGCTTGGTTTGAACTTTAGCAGGTCGGGTAAACCCACCCATGTAGGCAATTGGCATAGGGCCATTATGGAACCCACTGACAATCCCATATAGGGCCCAATTTTCAGCCCACTTACTACCCACATGGGCCCCACATACTAACGTTGGTTGGGTTTCAGTCTGTTCATCACACTTCAAGCAGTTGAACAGGTGTACCTAATAAAGTGGCCAGTGGGTGTATGATCCCTCCGCCATGTTCTGGGTTACCCTAGAGCTTCCTACCAGTTGGACATGCCAGAAACACCACTAGCTAATTGAGCTAAGGAGCAGCTGAACAGGTGTACCTAATAAAGTGGCCAGTAAGTGTATATATTGGACATAATTATGTGATAGATGTAAAAATAATAACTATAACTATTTGTATCTGTAAAGTGTATTTAATATAACCAAAGATAAGAAAATGGTTGCTTCTCAGAAACTAAGGAGCATAATCAAGTATTTGGTATCTATGAGCTCTTAGGTTGAATATGAAAGTTATGCTCACATGCAGTGTGGGAAAAAAATTAATATGGAAGATACTTGATTGACACAATGTCCTGACTGTGACTATTGATAGTGTGATTTTTCATCTGAGCTAAAAATTTCAAAGTTGTGCTGTTAGATACTGCCCACAGTATGTCCATGCCAGATTTTAAGAGTTAAGATCAGTCTGAACAAATATGGCATATTCCCTCATCATACTAAATATAGTCTTTGAGCATAAATGGGTTTTCTTTGGATGATCCCAGTATGGTCAGTGACTCACAGTTAAATGGTTCCAATGGAAGAACTCTTTGGGAACTTCCCATAAAGGCTAGCTGGGTCTTGTCAGTCAACAAGAACCACAGGACCTGGTCAGCTTTGCCTGGGGCGAATGACTCCAACAAAATCTAGAAAAGAGGACAGCAGTTGAGGAAAAGACAGTACATTTTGTGCTATGTATAAAGTTGTAACCTGCAGGGTCAGGCATCTCCATACGTATAAAACAATAGGGCCACTCTGAGGTATGTTTAAAGAAGACAGGTGAACTATAATATAACCCTGTCAGAATGTATTTGACAGTGGTACTGTTCATTCTGTCACATTTTTACCAAACAGACACTGCAGTATGTTTTGTATCATTATGGCTGTAGTGCAGACAGCCAAGAGATTCTTGAGCTTTTAATCATTTTTCTTGGATAATTTGTGAATGTCAGCCTGGGGTGTATTGTAAATGAGGTGGAAGAAGGGAGACAGAGGAGATAGATGGCAGACTGGATTATAAATTCCTCAGCGTGCTTACTCTACAGGTTTCACTTTCTTGTTTCTGTCATGTCATGTTTGTGCTGAAGAATAAACCGTGATGGACAGCAGGAGACGCTGAAAGAAACTAAAACAACTTGTTAAAAGATACGGTGCTGTGAAGAAGTGTTTCTTAGAGGCTTTCAAATTGTAAACCAGTGTGTGTTCAAACATATACCGAGAATGAGTAAATTTCGAGTTTGTAATAAAGTAATTTACAAACAACAAGCTTCCCAATTCATCAGCAAAATCAGCCCCTGTAGTCTGGATGAACTCAAGAGAGTATTTTGCTTTGTTATCTAACTAGCAATTTGTCTGTATTAGCAAACAAGCTAATGCTAGCCAACATAAGCCAGCTAAAACCACAATACCACAATATATTTAACATCATTGCTTCCTTCAGGATTTTTTTTTCAGCACTGGGGGGCACTGGAGTTTTGATATGGGGCATTTAATTTGATGAACTTACTGTTAATCAGACCACAAATAAGATAAGAATTAGCTAGCTAGCACAACCCTGCAGTCCCTGCCGCTAGGAGACTACTTTGCCAGGAGAAGAGTGGACAGCAGCTCTGGAGACAGGATCTTCAGTTTGGCTGTAGCAGCTCAAATTCAGCCTGCAGGTCAAGGTGGGCTGGTGGCCAGCAGCAGTGCTGGATTTTAAACTGTGTAACGGCAGCAGCAGAAAGTTTGCTTACCCAGCAGGGAGTTGGTGTGGCCCAGGATCAGACCCTCTGCGCTGAGCCTTGCGCTGGCTGAATTTGAGTTGCTATAGCCACCAACTTAAGGTCCGTCTGCGGGCCTCTGCTGCAAAATGTGTATAATAGAAATACAGCATGTGTGGACTCTGTGCTGGGGTGGGTGCGGGTCATCTGTTGACAATAGCTGGACTATGTTTCTAAGCTAACATGTTGCACGTTTGCACTGGGGAGCTGAAGAGAAAACTGGTACTTGGGAGAGCATATTAACGTTAGCAACTGAAAAGGACGGAGAGGGTCTCAGTTTTTAAGTTACTATACAATGTGTTCAGCCATTGGCAAGACAAAGCGATAATTACTAGTGGTGGGGGGAAAAATCGATACAACAGAGTATTGTAATATTTTTGTGTGGCAATATCCTATCGATGCATGGAAACCAAGCATGGATTTTTTTACGATATAAATTCTAATATTAAAAATACAAATTGAACTTTTGGTAGCCCACTAGAATAATATTAGATACAATTTACTGCAATAAAATGCTCGAAGTGAGATGAACAGACTGAAAACTAGCCAGCGTTTTTATGCAGGACCCATGTGGGTACTAAATGGGCTGAACACAGGGCCCTATATGGGACTGTCAATGGGTTCCATAATGGCCTATGACAATTGCCCACATGGGTGGGTTTGCCTAAGAGAATTAGATGCCCATTTTGGGCTCATACCCACTTGGTACCCAGGTAGCTGTATCACAACCCATGTGGAACCCATTGGTAAACCCACATATGTGGGTATGGGGCCATTATGGACTCATGGACAATCCCATATAGGGCCCATTTTTTCAGCCCATTTACTACCCGCATGGGCTCCATATACAGATGTTGACTGGGAAACCTTATCTTATTGGATAAAACAGATGTTTAGAAAGTTGTCCTTTGGGGAAATAATTTGCAGTTGTAAAAAAAAAAAGGTAATGAATTGAAATATATTGCAATATATGTCATCAAAATACTCACAACATATCTAAGATCACAATAATTGTATCATGACTTAAGTATCGTTATAATATCGCATCGTGGGGCCTTAATTAATTAACCCTAATTGTTACATGTGAAAGGTTATCTATAGAACCTTTAACTTAATACAGTTTAATTCAAAATGCACTCTCACAACTCAATAAAATGTGTGTATACTCCATACTGTCCTATTTGGGACCTTTAATTTATAAGGTACATGGCCTCCCTGACCTTGTAGCATGACCAGCTGTCTTTCAGTTATGCTATACTTATGCACACTGTGACACTACAGAATGTGTCTTTGTGTCCAAGCTATCAGTTTCAGTAAATATCACCACAAGTGTGAACATACAATGGCCAAACAGGTTGAGCGTGAACATGTTAGCCCCCCAGTCTTGTATATCAGACATGGGCCGTTATGTTTGCATCAGAAGCCCCACAAACAATATCTGTCTCGTCTGTTCGCCAGCAAAGTACTTGACGATAGCCTTGTAAACACAATGTGCCGACCTTAAATTCGCTGTGTTGCTCATGCTGTTCACACATGCCTTTGATGCCATCTGTGTGTGAAGTTCAGAGACCTCTTCAGCTCTGTTTGAGGAGTGGAGCAGTTGGTGGTCCTCTGACTTGCAGCCATGGTGCATTTCACTGCCAGTGTCTGCCCATTCCCCCGCCATCTGAGCAGCCTTGTTGACCCTGTGACGCCCACCACGCTGCTGAGAAAACACTGCACACCGACTGTACAACACCGCCTTACACAGAGGAGTGGGATGGCTGAGAGGATGTGGTTTGCAGTCCATAAATGTACTGCTATCACCACAGTATGCTTTAACGTGTGCAGGTTTACTCCTTATATTGCAGCTTGAACAAAAAACAACACAGAATTTAATTTGGAAAACACACAATTAATAATTTTATGGCATTAAAGCTCCATCAGGCATGTCCCTGGTGAATTGAATTTGGAACATGAAATAAGCTGCATTAAATATTGTCACCTCATGAGGTCACCAGAGACTAAGGTGTGCCTTGAGCTTCACTTGACAAACCAGGGTGACTCTGACTGTCTTGAAGCCTTTGCGGTGTATTTTATTCCAGTAAGCTTCCATTTGCACTTTAAAGCTTTTTCATGATTACAGATTACTTAGATACTGTTTTGTATGTATGCACATGATGAAAACATTTTAGCCTCTTCATAGAAATAACATTTAAACTAATATACATGCTGATATGTATTATATGATGCCACAGCAGACGCAGACACAGCAGCACACGCAAAGCTACTGAATAACATCCTGCTTTTAACAGCCACTAATACAAACCTAAACCAATTAGGGAAAATTTACATAAAAGCTTTGACTCATGTTTCAACCCATCCTCTCCTAATGTGCATCAACAAGGAGGAAGTTCCACAGTATATTTGATAAGACTGCTCATAGAGGAGTCTCAACTGTTAAGAACACAGTGTAATAAAAATACTCCATTACATTCCTCTCACATTCAGAGTCTTATTTGGGTTCGTAAAAGTATTAGCAGCAACATGTGCTAATAGTTAAAGTGCTTGTTATAAAGACCGGCCCCATTCAGAGTGATAAATCTTTGATGCAAAGTAGCATTTTAATGTTGTAGCCACGTTACTTTATACACCCTTGGATTGTTAATGTAGCAATGCATCATGTTTTATGAGCGTCTTTATACCTTGTGTGTAAAATTTCAATCTGGAGAGTAGGAAACAATGATAGACAAGATTAATATATGGTGTATACATAATATATATGAACTGATCTGAAGTAGCAGTGAAAAAAAAGATGACATCTACAAATTGCTTGTCTTGTCTAAAAATGAAAGAGATATTTATTTTCCTTTGGTATGAAAATAACAAAGGCTGCAGAAGCTTGAATCAGATGATGTCAGACATCCACTGCTCCACCCTGCTTAGTCTTGGCAAGGTGCTGGAATTAGAAAGATCAATACCTTTTTAGTAGTAGTTTTTACTTAAAAACTACAACTCCCAGGAGGTGGAACTTCAGCCACTAGGGATGTTCACAGGTGTGTTGCATACTGGCAGCAATCACACCGAGATTGATTACTTGCACCTGCCTGTCCATTGTTGATTTATGTGTGCTCTGATGAAGGTCTAATTGACCGAATGCTAAGGAATAAAATGTAAAATGTAAGTGTGCGGAAAACTTTTCTACCTTCCACTTTCATTTTTACCTCTACTTTGACATGACACCTGGTGTGCATGAAGTTTCACAACATGAAAACAGGCTTCAAGCAGGCTACCAAGCTTGTGTAAATGTACTTTAATGTTGCTTTACCTCGGTATTCAGGTGTTTTCCGACTCCAGTATTAATGTAGCCAATAAAATGTGGGGACTAGATCTGTTTAATGTTATGATTAACAGACGTATGCATAATTGTGACCTGTAAATCAAAAGATAGGGCACTTCTATGTTTTTAGGCTGACTCAGGATATTTAAATTTGACTAACAGAATGAATAAATACACAAGGGGTTCAGTAATTCTGTTGCAAGGACTTTAATACAGCATTTAGACCTTTACTTTGAATGAACTTTATTTTGGACCTTTAATGCACAGAATGCAGCACAAAGTACTTTACAATCCAGCACAAAGACCCCCACCAAAAACACTATACTAAACTATACAACCATACAAAAATAATTATAGATGTGTTTAAAACTGTCCTCTGAGTCAGCAGGTCTAATATTTAAAGGCATATTTTGGGGTGTAATGGCTACAAGCACCGGTTTTGGAAATAAATCTGCATCTCAGTGTATTTTCACTTTTATTGGCATTACTTAACATCTTAGAAAGTTTCGTGGAAAAATGTAATCTAGTGTTTATAAGAGGGTAAATAAAGCTTTGATGCAGTTATTTTAGTTAGAGTTGAGTTTATTGGCAGGAAATGCCCTGAAAGTGCAGCTCAATTTAAATAAAACTACAGGCATCATAATGAATGGCAAACTGAATAAATTAAATATGGAAAATCCAAGAGATTAAACAGTTTTGGTGACTTTCTTTGAGGGGGACTCGACTTTTATGAGGACTTCAGCCCTGCACCACACTATTGTTACCCCCCTGAAACTGCAAACCTTACAGTTATCCTAGTACACATGTATTTTTGCATTTCTAGCATCCTGTCGTGTCCATGAGGCATGCACAGAGAAATGAGGAGGAAGAGGAAAAGAGGAGGAGGAAGGAGGGGGGGTAGTTTGTCTTGGTTCCCTGCCCTCTGTTGATGTGCCTCCCCTACAGATGACCTCATGCGGAGAGGAGGAGGAGGAGGAGCCCCGCGTCCCGTAGCCTACCTACCTTGGTGGTGTGTGAAGTGGGGACTGAGTCCGTGTGGAGATACGCTGCTGGAAGACTGGGAAAACTTTTTTGGGTACTTTCATTTCCATGACATTTATCAGGTAAGACTTATAAAGATATTCTCAAGTTGGCTGTGTCGACGGAGTTAGCCGAGAGGAGTCGGTTCACCGGTTCAGAGAAGTCCAGATAAGTTGTTTCAGTTAAGAGTTTCAGTGGCAGTTAGTTGGAGGAATGTCGGGACATGCCCACTGAGCTGCCGTCAAAACCAACGGGAATGACAGTGTTTTATTTTCAAGTTATTCATTGTTGTTTAGTCTCTTCGTTCAAGTTATGTCCTCTGTCTCTGAGGTTATATACGTTAAATGTGACCGTTACTCAGGCTAGCTAGCTTAACAAGCTCAGCTGCTGTTAGCTTTATCTAACATTTGCTACAGGTAACGTTTCCGTTTGGTTTGGTGTATACAGGAGATAACGGGACACACACCGACAACCTGAAACTAATTAACGCTGATTAAAGTAGTTGACACACGGTGTTTCACTTTAATTTTTTATTTTATGTTGTCCTGGCATGGAAACTTATCAACTGTTACTGGCACTTACGGTTAATATCACTGGAGAATGTAGAGCTAAAACGATTAGTCGATTAATTACGAGCAATTTGTCGATTAATTAGATTATATTGGCAACTATTTTGATAATTAGCAAATTGAAAAAGGAGCAAATTACCTCAGACATAAGATTTATACAGTGGAGTATAAATATTATAATCAATATCTTCCTTTGAAATAGCTAATGTATGACTTAACTTCTGGTTAATCTTTTGATTGATTGATTTTTTAATTTCATTAAATGTCCAATTTGAATTCCCAGAGCCAAATGTGACTGACCAACACTCCAAACTCCAAAGATAGCCTCTTCAATTCACAATAATGGTCTGGAAATACCATAATCTATTGATAGTTTAAATCAGTCATAGCAAATGTGAGAATTGGGCTAGTTTTCTCAGTTTTATATGATTGTAAATTAATATATTTTGGTTTTTAGACTGTTTAACTGCCGGGCATTTTTTTTTACTGACTTTCTTGTATTTTATTAAAAAAAAAAGTGATTGGTTAATTGATTGGTTAAAAGATGACTTAAAGGTAATCTACAGATGAATTGATAATGACAGTATTCAGTACCCATAAAAGAGTTATCTCTTTACAGCATGTTACTGCAGAATAGCCCTAAATAGCTTGTCACCGTAGCCTATCAACCTTTCTGAAGTTGAACAGACATCCAAGAACTTTTTGAAGATAGGTAATACTTATTCTGGAGTAACATCCTGCTCAGTAGGATGCAGATGTTTTACAGAAATGTTCATTACTTTTCTTATAACTGTGTGGTCTTGTTTGATGCTAATGTAAGTCTGTATTTTGTGATTGGATGTGGTGGTTTTCAAACCAGAACCCAACCCATATATAGTAGTAGGCTTAAGGCTACAGGACTGTAATCTTGTCCGCCCACAGAGATTGAGCCATTGAAGTTTGACCACTGGCTGTATATGACTTTTGCTGTTTTCAGCATATTTTTCAATGGAGGAATCCCCTTATAACTCAGTCAGGTGCTTTTGAAAATCTAAGCTCTGTTTTCCACATCAGAGAAATTACTTGTAAATGTCAAGGTGCAGCTTTGATCACTGAGAACACATGAAGTCATCGATTCAATGTTCTCTCTGAACAAGTGATATAAAGTCTTTGTAGCCTCTTGGCATTTTACTTGCCATAACATTTGCTATATCCTGTGCTGGGTTACTTGTCTCAATCTAGCTTCGAGGGCAATTCCACTGTATTTACAGTGTTGGTTTTTCCATTTAAAACTCAACAGGTGGAACAGGCTATGCTGCTGACAATCATGCTGACTGCCAGTTAACCTGAAGATAGTCGGCATTAACTTTCCAACACAATTTCAGGCAATTTTACGCTGATTATGGAACCATTACAGTGGATTTGCATGCCTCTATGCTAGTGCTAGAGCTACCCCAATTGTCTACCAACTGCAGGGTTATGAGATGTTTGCACTACAGAGTGCTCATCTTATTGAAAGTGCCACAAGAGTCTGCCTCCCAGTTTCTACAGAGCCTGGTTCCCATGGTCCCCAGCCAGTTGGCCAGTAACAGATGCTGGCATCAGAGCTACATTGTTATGGCTGAGGAGAGAAAGTTATTGGAGCCAGTGACCCGACAGACAGCACATACTGAGTTTTTGTTGATGACGATGATGACGATGATGATGATTTAGTACTTTTGAAAGGGGCTACTCATTGCAGAAGCACATGGTTCCAATAGCGAAGCCAGATTTTTAGAGATTAGTTGGGTTCGAGACCCCTGCAGTCAGCATACTGTTTAACCAAGATTGTTTCTGAATGAATGTTGTGGTGTGGGATTCTGTGGATTTGGGATTTAGTGACACATGATACCACAAACCAAACCTGACCACAAATATAAGCACCAACATAATGTTCTGTAACACTCCAAGGATACTCTCAAACCTAATCTATATAGTACGGTTCAAGTGAACTCCTGTTTGTTTTTTTGAGTTGGTATGAAAGCTGTTATTGAATCTAGGCCTTGTGCTTTATGATATGGGATTTTAGCTTGAATTCAAAAGCTAAAGTACTATTTTCTATCTACTTATCATGAGAGCTTTCAAGGAATCAATCTCCTAGGCTATCATTATGCAAGTCATCTCCATAATGTGTACTATAGGTGGCATTTATAGATAATGGCAAAGACATTCACACATGTCAAAACCATTGAGGTTGTTTTAGGGTATTTTGCGAAATAACAGCGTGATAGCAGAAGAGGCAAGAAGCAGTAACCCCCCTGAGCTCCTGAAAGTTGAACAAAGCTAAGGTTGTTACGCATTGTTTTGTTTTTAGTGCCTTGCTGTGGGGGTGACACAGTCTCCTGCAATGAAGTAGCTGGATCATAAAAGCCTAACATTGCTAAAACTGCAAATGTATGATAACACTCTGTTTTCTATTTAGTCTGTTGATCTGCAAAAAGAAGACTTATGTCTTGGATTTCCCAAAGTTCTTTAATGCCTAGATATTTAGCAGACAAAGAAATCATGTTGCTTTCTCAGCGTTGGGATGAAGGATCATACACATGCCCCCTGGTAAAGCGTCATTGTGTAATTGAATTAGCTCAAGTTTCTTTAAGGCTCCTGACAAGTTTTGTATCAAAATGCTTTGCCTTACCATTTAATTTCCCCTCAGGTAATCTATTAAAACGTTACAGAATGACAGCCATGCATATTGAGTTGCCTTTGTGTTTCAGCACTGGTGTTGGCAAGTGTCCTAGAGTGACGCATTTGGCTGAATTACATCACTAATTAATCTATCATAACAAAACTACTGTAAATTCTGTAGTATGAGTTGAAAATCCAGGTGAGCAAGCACATGTATGAGTTTTCAAGGTCTATGCACGTGCATATGTGTGCTCATGTGTGTATCTAAAGCACGTGTGTGTTTGAAAGTGCTTCTTAGTAACAGCTGTTACTAATTTACATTTTTGTCAAGTCTTTTTGAAAGCCCTAGAGACAGACAGGCAGAGAGGGAGAGGGGCGTAGAGATGCAGAGTGCCTCAGACATACCAAAGTGTGAAATTCAGTATTTGTGACAAGGCTCTTACAAAGAATTCATTTTGTGATCAATTTTGTTGACAGTGCCAAATGATAAAGCAGAATTAGAGTTCTTTTCAATGTGCCGTGATGATTATTTCAGCTTTGACAGCTATCGCAGCTTTAGCAACTACAGAGAAGGTTATTTTTTTCACAGCAAGAGGGAAGCAAACCACCTAGCCAGATTTGATGAATCTGTGTAGAGATTTTGATTCTGCTCTGGGTTCAGATTCAATAAAGTGCCACTGAACACCAAACTTCAATGGGGAAGGATGAGTTCAAATGTTCGCTCTAAGCACTGGACCCTCACAGACATAAATTACCATGATCAGCAAATACCTGAGCGCAGGAAGGTGTAAGGTTTTCTGTATGAATTGACAGCACTTTGTGAAATCATGTACCTGGATTAGAGGCATCTCTTTGGCAAGTAGATTGTGACGCTCATATTTCTTATGTGGTTTTGCAGTAGTAGTTGTATTTATCGCCATAATGCCATCACAAGAAAAACTAGTAACTTCTGGTTATTGACATGTTCATACTGCCAGGAAAATTTCCTCTCATCAACCTCTATTCATCATTTGACTGGGACGAGACGGAAAGAAAGGAATCATAATTACAATAGGTCGATTTGATATCTATTCCTGTGTCACCCTCTAATGTTGATTTATCTCTCGGCTATTGGTGTCTGTAAAAGTCAGTGCACAAAGGCTAAATAGAGGCTTGTCTCATGTGACAGCAGTACCTGTATGGAGTATGTACATTTATATGCAAGGCTATGTCCTCCCCTATTCAGTCATGGCATACAAACCAATAATCCACCTTGCTTTGCTGTTAAATTACATTAACTGTTTTCTTTAGGCACTAAATGATTTGGGAAGTAGTTCATTCAGTAAAGCTAAAATGAGCTGGGCTAAGAATAAACCTGCTCTCCAAAACTGACAAGTGAAGTGGGCATGGCATCTTATCTACAAAGTGCTTCTTGGTCTGAAGCCCTGTTGAATGTGCACTGACTAAAATCCTGGCTTACTAGGCAGAGTATTCATTTATAGTCAGTTCATTATATGTGACCCTCTGACCGACAAATCTAAGCACGAGGAGAATCTCTCTGTGTTTGCAGGAACTTCCTGTAGACTTTAAACACTGCTTGTTAATGTTTTACCTTTAATCAAACACTAGGTTTCCTGGGAGGCAAATGTCGCATTGAGCGTAAGCAATAACGGTACAGCTTTGTTGTTTTTTTTTTACTCCAGATGTTCATTAACACTTGATTGCTATGGCAAATCAGTAATAGAGTGATAATGTTTAATCAGCAGTGATGGCAGGAGTTAATGGCTGTAACTCTGATGAGATGATTGTTGTTGCTCAGCGTGCAGTTAAATATCTGGTGCTGACTGATGATTTCAGAGGAGGGGTGGTTGTTGGTGTGATGTAAGGAGTGTGTAATTGTTGTAGAAAGACTTCTAACACATTAGTGAGAAAAAGAGAGGCTCAGAGTGGAGAAACTGGTTTGTGAAAGCTCAGACAGAAGACTCTGCATGTTAACTCAATCATCAATCTGTGTTACACTCTGAGCTGTCAAGCTAAATTAATGTATATAAGTCTATGGGTGGCTTAGTTTTGACTTTAATCGGGGGAGGATGTGCAATGTCTTGTCTTATTCAAACATTTTAGTTTCAGGTTTAGTCAGTTTCCATGGCCTGGGGTGAAACTGTGAATTCAGAGCAGCGTTTGCCTTCTAAAACATGCCTTGACACTTCTAGAGCAACACTGCTAGGATAAAAAGACACAGTCACTGCTGAGCCAGCATGTAGGCCTGTGTCTGGATTCACTCATCAGTCATATTAGAGAAGATCAGGGACAAGTGGCCTCAGAGGCCGAATCAGTCTTTCCAAAATGACAGTACTTTTCCCACGGCAGTCTAATGAGTAGATCAGACTTGTTATCCTTTTTAATTTCATGCTGAGCCATGTGGCTAGTCCTCCTCAGCTCGCTTTGCCCCAAGCTAGAACTTTGAATCAGCCTGTGTCTGTGATGGGACATTAACATTTTCCGCCAGGTAAAGGTATATAATCACAGGGGTCTTAAAGGGAATATCGGTCGTTTTCTCATCATTTAGTTTTGAAGATTATCTGTGTTGAAATTTCTTATATTTTCTCAGACTCAAGCTACATGATCATGATTATGAATACAACCACAATCCATGCTTACAGATAGTATCCTTGTATATAATCTTACAGAAAGCTCTTGCAGAAGAGACCGTTAAGGCCACCACATTTCTTGGTTTTTTATGCCTCTTCTTAAATCGCAAAAACCTTTATTCGTGAACTTATAGCACCTTTTTAGAAACTTTACTTGCATTTTAGCTGCAGGAACTGTGTTCCAGCTTCAGTTCCTGAACCATAGTTCCTGACTTTCAAAATGTTCCCGTCTCCATCGTAATGCTCTCTGATGGCCCTGGTGGCTCTGCATGGAGTTTGCATTGATGGATGTTGTAGAAAGGTCAAGCGCTTCAACAATTTGAGTGCAGGATTCATTCAGACTGTTCAGCTTTTTCATACAAATGGCAGCCTCATAATGTTGGTTGGTTTATATCCTAAAAATGTATGTATCTATTTAGTGTGTGCCATGTGTTTTCAAGATTTTGTGACAATTTGGCTCCGATTATTTGGCCTCCTCGGAGCTGTTCTGTCTCATATTACTTTGAAAGCTCAATCATCAAGGTGCTGTTTGCCAGATGGCTGTTATCGCTTTGGCATTCAAGAATTTCCTTAAAGAAACAGTGATGCTGCTCATTCTACTGACTGCCTTTATTTCACTTAAAGACAGTTTTAAATTCCTATTCTTGTGCAGTTTTGTCCGCCAGCATACGCAATATGCTGATTTGGTAATCAATGTTTGCAAGTAGATAGCACACTAACTACACCCAGAGGGTGTGAACAGATCTCTGCTATTCAATTTGATACGCTACACCATTATAGTAGTGTTTATGTTTTAAAGTACTTTCAAGCTTTTAGGTAAAGTCAAAACTAATAGACTTAAATGTTATTGAAATGTTCAGCAAGTAGGTATGCATGTATGATCTGTTGCTGGATTTTAACTCAGTCTGTCAAGTGATACCAGCTGGGTTTAGTGTTATAATAACAAGTTAAACATTGTCTGTACTCTTTAAGGTCAGCTATTGGTGTTCTAAGACATTTCACCATTACAAGATAAAGAGCTGCTTCTCACAGGCTCTAAGGTGGGGGGTTGTGCTGGAAGCACTTGAGTCAAACCGGTAGACTAGCTACATAAAAATTTCTGTTCTTTTGTTATTTCCCTTCCACTCATGTGAGTGTGAATAACAGCCTTTGCTTACAATGGCCGACACTGAGACTGTGTTGTCCTTCATACCTTCTCCCTACACTTCCTCCTTCAAGGGTTTGTTAGCTAACTTCCCATTGTTCGTGGACCACTTGAACCCACCATCCAGGCTGGGCCTGTTTCCTGCACTCAGCGAATGGACAACAAAACAATAGATAATAATGGAGTTCACAGGAGCATTTTAAAAATATCTCTTAATCACATTGAGGCAGTGTTTGATAAACCAGTTTGAGGGTCAGCTGATGGTGAGAGTTTCCATGTTACTATGACAACAGTGTGAAAATTTGAGAGTGATCATTCATGTTGAATTAGTTCATGAAGAGAGCAAAGCGTTTCAACAGGCAATAGATGAACACACAGGGTGGAAAATAGCTGTTTGTTGCAACCCTGGAAGAGAGGTGAAGTGGATCTGAGCTTAAGGGTGCACTCTCTATTGTGTGCAACCTAACAGAGGACAAAGAAGGTTCTAACTCACCAACCGCCGATGTATGTGAAATGCTTCCCTGCCAGAGGCAACAGGGTCAAACAATCCTATTTCCGTTCTATATATAGCTGTCCTCTCAGATGACTGTGGTATAGATGGTCCCATTAACCACATGTCACAGCAGCATTGTGCAGGTGAGGATCTTTTCTTCCTCACAAGCTGTGTGTATTTGAACTCCATCAAGTCAGGAGTGACCTGAAAAAAACATACATGTTGATAACCCAAGGCACCGCTTAACCACCCTGGTTTCCAATTTCTCGACTGTGAAAGGAAACCATCTCTTCATTGTAAAATAGACTGGAGTTCTTTTTACCATTGCCTTGAGCTGTTCCAAGGTAACAGGCGGTCCACATGTGAAGGTCATAGATCTGATGTCTGGTTGAAAATGCCAGCTGTGGGTAAGCATCCTTAATCTTGCATGTTATTGCCTTAATACACTGATAAGGTCTTTGCTGTGTTGCCTTAAGTTGCTTGGGGCATTTTGAGAGCTGTCGAGGACTTTTGATGACTAGGTTGTTGGTCCCTTGACATAAACAGAGAGGCAGTACTATGAGCACAACACTGCTGTTTCTCTGTGGCTTCTGCTTACTCTTGGGGTGTCTTGCAAAGATCAGATGTGAATGTTGGAGTCTATTTTGTCCATTCAGCCTGTGTGTTTCCACAAAGACCTGTGAGCCACTGTGAGACTTTCACTGCTCTGTTTTAATATTGAGAGGCCCTTTCTAAGGGGCCATGCTTTGAGGCTGATATTCAAACACAGCTTAAAAGCACTGGAATGGACCTGACTCTGAGGGCTCGAGGAATCCTGATTTTTGTCTTGCTGCATACCATGCCGTCCATGACTCCTCTCTGAGGAGACTTTCTCACAAAGGTCACAGTTATATCATCACCACAGCTTTAAGCCTAGCTGCATTTGATTTTGATTGTGGTACCTTTGCTGTTGTAGGATTCACATTTCCTTACATCTACCTTCAATAAAAACAGCCTAAGGCTAAGGCAACATCAACACATACTGTCCTCACACCTGTTTCAATTAATTTATTCATGAATGCAGAAGACTTGATGAAGATACTTAGACCAAAATGACTTGTCTCTGCAGTGCAGGAAAGCATCAGATTACAGTGTTATGTGAAGATTTCTGAGTGTATAAGCAGGTGCAATTAATACCAACTGCCATGTAAGTTGTTTCATGGTATAGATGCAGTTAGGACAAGGGAATACAAAGAAAATCGAATATCACAGTGTTTTTGACCAAATATCTCAATATTGATATTGTAGTGTTGATTATTGGTTCTTTAACAACATATTTTCACAATGGGATTTTTGATAAATAGTCATCACTAATGCCTAAGTGAGTAAAGGCAAATAATAGAACAGCTTAAACAGTCTGTTAAGTTCAGAAAATGACATCACTTTACTGTAATGCAGCCTTTAAAACCAGGACAACACATACAGCACTACGATATCCAAAATTTAAGACTATATCTAGTCTCACATCATGATAGTATCGATAAATTTCCTAGCCCTAGCAGCATTGTATTGACTGTTTTGCATCTAAAATCAAACACCAGCTTGCTAGCTTACGTGACTAGTGTTAGCAACAGAGCAACAGAAGTTCCTTACCTTTACGACAATTATTGTTCATATATGGTTTGACTGCTGCCACAAAGCACACTCTGGTTATGAAGAGATAAAACTGCATTGCAAACCGTTACAAAGAGCTGGTCTAACTTGGCTCACTGAGAAAGAAACACCTGCAGAAGCCCATGTATACCTGTAAATATTGGTTATATTTTAGGTTTAATTTGTGCAAAAAGACGGTAACAAATTACTAATTGTACTGTCTCCGTAATACTTGGTTCACTTCTGAAAAGAAGTTGTTGTTACACCTCTACCAGACATCATTGGAGCCAGTACGATAATAACATAATCTTGATCCCTAACCGTCTGTGGCTATTGCAACCTAGTGTCATAGTTGTCAGTTTAATTGGCAAGAATGTGTCAGTGTCTGCTGGGGAAAAAATATTCACACTGTTATAGTATGTAGAGCTGTTTCTGTGTTGTGACTCCCAGGAAACAAAAGGTGGTTTGTTTACAATATATGTTATGGTCACTATGTCATTGTTAAATCTGTATTATTGAAAACAATGTTTTAATACATGTTTGGCTTTCATTTGAACAATGTTCAGGGTTTAATTCCCCTTACTTTGCAATAAAGCTCGTAAGTCACGCCCCTTCCGGTAGACCCCCATTGGACCTCTAGGCTCGGAAAATATGAATGGGTCTAAATAATATTTTTTCATGTTAAGAGTTTGACAGTTTCTTGTATGATTCTTCAGTTAAAGGCTGTAGAAACAACGTAATGAGAAAGACTACATGTCGCCTATGTGACGTCACGTCATCACACTTCTCAACTCACAGTGCTGCTGCTGCGTCTTCTGCCACGATCTACGGAGCCATCAGATCAAAATGCTGGTGGGTTTCGTACCTGAATGTCACCATTGTCCAGACTTGTAGTGGTTTTCGCCACGCTTAAGGCTTTTGTCCTCTCATTGGAAGAAGGCGGTGAAGTGTACCAGAGACACAGCCATGTTCAGAGTGCGAGTGGTGACGTATATCATACGCGTCGAGAGCAGCGAAGTGCGAGTGGTGACGTATATCATACGCGTCGAGAGCAGCGAAGAGCTGTAGTCCACAAAGCGCTTTCACACAAAACCTAACAGTATCAAACTTCTTCCCGCTAAATTGTAGACTTCTTTGCACAAAAAAATATTAAAAATTCACAAACAACATATGTTAAATTCATGGCACAATTCAAACGTGACCAGAAAATAATTTTCATCTAGCCATTGAAATACATTATGAGAAATCGATTTTTAAGGTCCCATGTACCGGAAACGGAAACACGCAACTTATGAGCTCTATAGGCTAATAGAGGCACACCTCAGGATAAAAGTGATGACTGTAGATGGCTGAAGAGGTAGTGTCTTTTTTTCCCAGTGGGTACTGGCTGTGTGTGTCTGCTGGCTGTGATGGGGGAGGGGGGATGGAAGGAATTTGTCATGTTGGCTTTTGGAGTTTCAAGAGGGCGTTTCTCATTTCCTTTGGGTTAACCTGGGTGATGTTTATTGTTACTGTGGAGATGAGCAGCCAGCTCCCACACAGCAGTCAGTAGTTCCACTGACTCGGCCAATGAACACTGTACTGTTCCATACTGAACTACATTAATCTGTATGCATACAGGTAGACACAGTCCTCAGATCTGTTTCTTAGCGCACCACACCTGGCATTTACCTTGCTGACATGTTCTTTGTTCTGACACCTGTGCATTCTTGAGCATTACATTGAATCCAGTTCCAGAAGTGCTGCTTTGTACTTGATCCTGCAATCTGACCTTCCTGTTATTGCATCATATTTTAATCAAAATATACTCAAAAGCAGACTTACATGATTATCATAGTTTTTATTATACCAAGAAACATTTCCCTTTTAAAAAACAAGTTTAATTTTCAGAGTTGTTGTTCAGAGTTTCCCAGTACTCTGTATATCCTGCTACTGCTACAACCTCAAAACTGTCAGAGAGTAATACACCTGCTCACGTTGGGTCATCTGGGCGTAATTATGTTGTGACAATGATATTAAAGAAAAAAAACTCTTCTGATTTTCAACCAGCTCTGTGTCGTCGCAGTGTGTGCAGATGATCGGTTTTGGCCCCTGTGCTGCCAGACCCTGGAGCTTCCTGCTCATTTGCTGGTGGACTTTGGCCTTTTACTTAAATCAACTGAGCAGACACTTTAGCATTTTTGTCTTTGTGCAAGCTTTACATGTCTAGATTAGGTGTTACTTGGGAAAGTACTAGACATTTTGGAGGGGACTGTATAGAGATGAAAAGGTGAGGCCATGGCTACACAAGCACCCGACCTTCCTGATCTGATGGCTTGAGTAGTAGCTAAGTTTGTTTTGTTTTTTTCTCCAATAAAACCAGTTAAGAAATTAATCTCTAGAGAGAGGATGATAGATTGAATCTGCCAGGCCTAGAATTGCATTATGAAGCCTTTTAGGGTGGATGTCGTGGGGGGGATATTGAATCAATGTTTGGCATCTTTAAATGAAGTCAGTTTTCAGGCTGATTGAAGGACATTGATGTTATATTGTCTGAAAATTGAACAGAGCCTAGGAATTGAAATTCACCAAATGGATCAGTTCCAGAAAGCATCGGTTAAAAAATGGAGTTGGGTCGGAGAGTGACGTTCTTGCTTTGTGTGTGCTTTCCCTAGATACTCGAATGAAACACAGATAGAGTAATCATATTCTGCCTTGAAACTGCACTCATAATCGTGACTGGAGTTTGGCTTGCCAAAACCTCATGAAAAGTTAATTTTTTAAGTAGTCAAGGCTGAGTTGAGGTGCAGAGGCTCCTCAGGGATTTGCCCCCTCACCTCCACCATCCATAGCAGATTCAGTGGAGGCTCTGCTTCACCATGTTTCATCTGACACCATCAAGGATGGAAAAAGGGCAGATCAATAGCCTCACTCCCAGCAGCAGTAAGAGGACCTAGATATTTAAAGCCTGGCTTCTGGGGTTGAGAACTCAGTGCAAGGACTGTGTGTTTTGTTTGCAGAAGCCATAGCCTTATTTGGTTGAAACCATTCTTTTCTCTTCATCGGAAAGATTGCTCTGCTACTATTAATACAGTAGGGTAGCAACCTATAATGTGTTTAGAGGGTTAGAAACCAAAGATCCCACACAATTAACGAAACACAGCAGCAGTTAAAACAGTTAAGTATGTTTTTACCATTGTACAAGTACATAAGACTATAAATACTTCCAAAGTAAACAAGCACATCCAGGCTGGACCTTGAGTTCATGTTATACCGTTTAACTCTAAGGATTCAAAATGCACACCAGCTTGGGAACAACCAGGGAAAGCAGTTGCAAACACCCAAGTTCAGCCACATAGCATCAATTACATGTGGAATTCAGGGCATTCAACAGAGTGTTTTCCTGCATAACAAGATAGCAGAAGTTGTCCTTTTCTGTTTAAATATTAGAGCATTCTTTCCATGTGCCCCTCCACTGATGACCTGCAGGATTGGGAGTGCTGTGGGAAAACTCCCAGGCGGCTGCCAGCTAAGCAGTATGAAATGCGGATGTACACTGTTTTTCCATTGCTATGTTACGTTTTCGAGGACACATTTTGTATTGTTTGGATAGTTCTGGGTAAAAAAAAACACTTGCATGTGTAGGCCTTAGAATGGTTTTCTTATTGGCAGGTGAATAGAGGAAATGGCCTCTGTTCTGTCCCAAGAATAGAAATAGACGTGTTTGTATTGCTGGATCATTTCCACGGTTTTAGATCACTGACAATAGAGGCATTTCTGTTGTCTTATCGTGGCTGTGAATGACTGATTTTTTTTTTTTGTTTTCTTTTCTCCCAGGGGCCCTTCAGAGAGGCTTCCAGGAATCTTGCCATGTTCAAGGCAGTGCTGAAGAAGAACAGAGATGGAGGCAAGGGGACCAAGAAGGATTCAGGTATGTGGAAGATCAGGGACAGCAAGCTACGTCTCATGGAACAAATACCCCAAACCCCAAAGGCTTACACACAAACTCTATTTCAGAGGCCGATGTACACTTCTGATCGTCTTACTTTCAGTGTTTATGAATTCGTTTCTCACTTTGGAAACTTTTTTACGGTTTCTTTCATGGACACCCTTCTTCAGAATGTGAAGGCTCAAGTAAGTTAGATAAAGCTAAAGTAAACTGGAAAGAAAGTTGAGATGAAAGCACAAAAGTCATGCTAAAACTTAAGTGTGCACTTGGCAAACATCCTGTCATCTAAACCATCATTTACAGCAATTGCCTGAATATATATGGCCAATAATTTAGCTTTACCACTTCTGTCTGTGACACTTTCTTTGAAGCGCACTGTGTGGTTTTTAAGTGATTGACTCATATTTAAATACCCACATACAGTAAGAGCTGGAAAAGATGTTTGCACACAAGGAATAACCTAAAATATAAGGGGCCAAGTCACTTGTTTCCTCTAAGAACAGCAAAACAAAAAGAAATGTGCTACATTACTGACACCAGTGGAGTTCTCATATGCAGGTAGTGTGATTAAATTGTGATGGTGGTGGTGTGCAGCTGAAAAATAAGATCCATCATGTGCTGTGTTTGTACATAATTGTAATCACTGTTATCACCACAACTTGAATGCAATTTTTATAAAGTAATTGCCACAGTACAAATGAAAAGGTTATTGGCTTTTTTGTTTAACTTGGAGCTTTACACTGCAGTTGGGAACAATAACAGGCCCAGAATACAACACTTCAAAGGACATTTCACCCCAAATCAAAAATACATATTGCCGTCTTCTTTCATTGTATTTGAAAGAGGGCAGACATCTCCAACACTCTGCAACTTACAATAAAACAACCTAGAGTGAGAAATAACACTACAGGTAAGAGGAAAGATGTGAATTTTTGTTCACTGTCTCTTTACAGCAAGATTCTTGCTGTAATGGCAAGGACCTGCCGTTTTGTGTGAAGGGATGGTGATGAGCAAATTACAACTGTGTAGGCTCACAGTAGCCCAGCGCCATCACACTGCGCTTTTCAATCACCCAAAATGCACAGAACCATTGTTACTTGTAGAACTGTCAGTCCAGAGCAGAATATCTTCCATCTTTTTTTAATCTAGTTTTGACTGTAGAGACAACTTGGACATTGTGTCATAACAGATGTTTTCATTTACTTTGGAAATCTGTAGTATTTTCCAACATGACTAGACATGAGTCATGCTCAGTATTACATTGTTGACTTGTCTCTTGTTCATACAACGCCCCCCTCTACTGATCGGTCTTTACATAGCCTGTGACCACTTTTGCTTACACTGCATTTGCCAGCCTAGACTTGATTTACCACCTAAGGACTGGTTTTTACAGGTAAAGAGGTAGGTAGGTCTATATACAGGAGGTACATGTGTCATAGTTCTGCTCCTACTGCCTTTGTCTGGTGTAATTGTTTCACTCAACAGTCAATGCTAAAATTAAAGGGAAAAGATCTCCTCCGGTCATCTTCACTGCGCTGCTCTCCAGCAGAGCACAAAGGGAGAATTGAGTATTGTTGGCTTGTATATCTCGTTTTATATCAGGTTGTTGTCTCACATGTATGAATCACTCTGATAACATAGCCTCCCTGTAACCCAGACACACACGCCCACACATGTACACTTAAACACAGGAGGTTCAGTGTACGTGAAAGCTGGGAGCAGCAGAGTTTTATGGCGGGATACGGCTCCTTTATCCCAGCCTCACTCTCGCAGTTGGACCCCATCCATCAGACTAAAGCAGTTCTGTCTCCCTTTCTCATGCTGGGACAATAAAATCTGGTCACTCCTCTCTGTTGTTTAGGGCTCTTGAGACAGATGAGAGGTCACAGAGATGTAGCAGCTAGCAGTGGTCACTTTGCCCCGCTGTTGTTCCTGTATGGGGCACAAATCTCTACTGAATATCTTTTTATTTTCAGGCTTTAAGAGTTTTTTGAAGGTGAGACTTAATGAACTTTTCTCATGAGATTGTAGAGAAAACACCTGTAATGGCCTGTAATAAATAAGACTTATTCCCTAAATAAATCTTGATTATATTCCTTAATAGATCTTGATTGAGATCTTGATAAGTTCTACTCCATATCAACAGTCACAGTCTGTCATATTTATTAGTCGGGGTGTCAAATATGTTTACAAATAATAAGTTGCATTGAAAGAGTTAAATTGCATATTTTGCCACCCTGTGTTTACTCGTATGTTGTCCTTGAAGAGAATAATTTGTTTGTAAATTCAGGTCCTTCCTGGGATCTGAAATGAGATTTGTAACACAGAAGCCCTGATGGGGAAGGCCGTGTTAATCAAATTGGGTACACTGCAGTATAGTTAATGGTTTCCGAGACAAGATAGTACCATATTGCACATAAAATATTCACTGCACCTTCTGCGAGGCTTGAATAAAGATTTCATTTTGATCCCAAATGGTTTGGGGAAAGAATGTTGTTTTGAAATTAAATGCCTGGTACTTTGGAGTTTTGTCATCTACTTTATTATATGCACTTCCCTCTTCCTGCCATTTTTAAATTGGATTATGGAGAACGATTTATTTAATTTGGTTGATACAACAGCATCAGTGATGTTTGAGATTTCTGTCAGCTTTGGGGCTGTGTCTTACTGTTTTATGCTTGACATTTGGCAGTGGTATTTATCTTTTATTTACTAGCTTGTTGCTTATTTTGTCAGATTTTGTATTTTGCAGATGAATGAAACCCTGTTGCTTTTTACAGTCCTGCTCATATCCTCATAGGTCAGCCTGTACAGATTTTCCTTCCTTCAGAGGGACCAGAAGTACAAAGTTCCTGTAAAATCTGCTTAGCAACATATAATGGAAATCATTGGTAGGAAAGACCTTGATAATGGTATAATTGCAAGATAGCTCAGCATATGTTGCTCATGACATGGTGGCTATGGACTGGAGGCAACTTTAAAGCAGTCAAGGAAACTTGGCCCCTATGCCAGATACCACTACAGTCATTAGCTCTCCTTTGGGATCTCCCCATTGCCAAGACCACAAAAACACACAGTTTGCTAATTTAGTCTCTCCGTCATGTGTTCCTCCTAGATCCTTTCTCCTCCTCCTCCTTCGCGCTTGCCTCTTCTAAACTCACTCTGTAAGGAATCTGTTTGGAATTGGCCTTTTTAATCCCTTTTAAGTGCCCCCTTTTTTTAATGGTCTGCCACTCCGGAAGTAGGATGCTAGTTTGCTGTGGCCTGCTGCCTTTGATGTCGACATTCTCTGAGAGAGGTTACATTGCAAGTAGGCCTCACTGGAGTTAATAGATTTGAGACCTGAAGGCACAAGAAGATGATTATATTGTAAAGAACCAAACAGTGTTTTAATTGGTGCTCTCTTTGAGGATACAGGCCCCTCAGATTTTATTGTGAGTTTCACCTATGACTTCCTATTAATTCACAGCAGTGTCTGGTTTGTGGTTCATTACAAAGCAAATTGCTTGTTCTGAGCTGATGGATTTTTTTTTTTAGGACAGTGTTAGTGACACTGTCATGAGGCTAGTTTGGGTGAATGTATTTCATCCTGTTTTTGTCTTAATGCAAATGTTCCTCAACAACAGTGTTCTGAAGTAACAGAACTAAGCCTGCAGGCATAGTTGTGTTGTTGTAACAGCTTTAAAACATCAAATCAACATAGCAAATATCCCCTTTCAGACCATCTATTGATCTTGCTCTTATTTTTTTATGTGAGGTCCAACGTGATTTGGTCCTGACAGTCCACAGTGCATATAATTGAGTCACATGTCATGTCAGTTGATTCTGTTTACCAGTTTATGGAAGTAAATGGGAGTTAATATGGGCAAAATTTGATTAGTTGGCCCACCCATAGTTTTTGGCGTTTTTTTGGATTGAAGTTTTATTGATGCCAATGAAGTGAAGTTAAACTTAAATCTATGACAAATCCCTTTGGTGGACTTGAAACATTTGAGGACAAGTCTGCATTCACGACCAAGATTTAATTCTGTTTTCGATGAAAGTGGTCTGCTGTCTGTCTCTTTTTTTGTATCTCAAAGAGGCCCCACTGTCTTGAATAAAATATACTGCTTCTTACTGTCGCTTCTGTCCTGAGAGTATTTTCAGTCAGTATCTGTTCATGATGTGACCCACAGAAACAGCATCTTTGACTCAGCTTTAATTGCTGTGGGTGACTGTGTGACTGTGTGTGTTGGGTAATGCCTCTGAAGGCCCTCCAACTTGGGCTTACCACTTGATGAGCTCGGCCGCTTGGGGCAGCTGCCAGACAGTTGTCTGTCTGTTGTGGGTGACGCGGTGTTAATCACACTAGCATGCATTTGCGCGCAGTCTTTGAGGCTGATAACAGTTTCAGCTGTTTATTCCTCCAACCCCCCCCCCCCCCCCCCCCCCNACACACACACACACACACACACACACACACACACGCACACAGCCATGTACACACAAACAGATATGCAGTCACCACCAGTTGGCAGGGCTTTTCGTAGTTTGTTTGGCAGCACAGAGACAGAAGCCAATCGTGCACCTGGCTGGATTCAGCAGTCCTGTTGTTGACTTGCCAGCACAGAAAATGGGGGTCAACCCAACTGCCCTGCTTTAATTTCCCAGCAGTGTATCCCCAGGGATGATAATTGTCTTGTATGGCATGCTGACAGCAGTGACGTTAGAATGAGTTCTCACATTTGTCAAGAGTCAAAGAACAGTGCATTTAACCATAAAGCCATGAGGGAGAAGTGGTGGATGTGCTGGCAGTTTTTATTTACATGGATGCTTAATCACCTCTCTGATAACAACTGCGTCTGCACTGAAGTCCCCCTTTTAAATTTAATGATGCTGTGCTCCGTTCAAATGCATTGGGGCTTACATCTTAAGAGTACACATGTCCATGTCATGCTTTGTTTTCAGTTGTGCAAGACCATGGCAAAGGCCTCTGTAGATGGCGCACAAGCTACGAGCATGCACAACTTTTTGTTTGTTGCAATGTGCTCTGAAAAGCCAGGGGGCGCACAAACAAAATACCCTGTAGATAAGAAAGAAGTCCACGAGTTTTACTCTAAAAATGTTACTGGAAAAGTAAACTCCCTGCTTCAGAAGGAAACTCCGGCGTATCACCAAACATAGTGTTTTTGTAGTGTATTTATTACTCTGGCTTAACTTCAAGTTGAAATTATATTATACCCTTCTTTCCCCCTTGGGTCTCTTACAGCAATCTCTCATGGTCTGAAACTCCCTGCGGCAAAATGCCTCTTCTTTCCCCAGTGTGGAGGGCTATTACTTTCCGAGAATTTATGGCCATTTGACTTTCCCTGTGGTCTCTCAATGTAGAGCTGTAGCGAATGTCTGCACAGGCAAACCTACTCGGCCAGTCTTCCCCAGGTGTTCACTTGAAGGCGTCCGTGTTGAACTGAAAAGAGCGGCGTGCACAGTGGGTGTCTATTTACAGAAATTAAGAGGTGCAGCTCCAAGTGCCGTGACAAATTTCTGAGGCTTTGCACTTGACACAGAAACTATGACGTCATTTTTTGGGGCGTAAACCTTGCGTCAGGGACACTACTGCTATCATAATTCTAGGTTTATGCATCATCAAGGCATCCCACAGCAGACAAAGAAATATAATGAGAAGCAACTGATGGAAAGAAGACTAAGACAAGAACATAATGTGTTAGTGGTTTGCTGCCTTACAGAATTTGTCTGTAACATCATTTTTAAAGAGGCAATTTCTGATTAGGAGAACCTCATTTAGATTTTAGGAAGATAAAGTGAGAAAAAAGGGGATGTTCATGATGTAGAGGACCCGTACACAAACTAATGGTGTGTGTATGTGTGTTTGGGAGAGATCATTAAGTACTGCACTCTGTTGCCTCAGCTGTGGTGGTGACTGGTACATGCTGTCTCGGCAGTTTCTGTGAGTTTCTTGGGTCTCTTGACATGAAACAGTGATTTGTTGCAAAGGGTCAGACAACAGCAAATTGGTTACAAGGCAGGATTTTGTTTTGTTTTCATGATTTTGTATGGTTCTTGAAATTTGAAGCTCCTCAGTGATGATAGAGTTAGTAGGTTAAACCTTCACGCTGAATTTCCTTCAGGGGTGAACTCAATACCCCTGCAATAATACTTCTTTGCAAAGCTATAATGACCAGTTTTTGTCAAGCCTGTCAGCGAGGTGTTGATAAATCTAATAACATTTTTCAAGCTGTCGTTTCTGCTGTTGTGCTATTGTTTATTGTGGTTTAGTCAGGGAGCTGACAATGCAGATTTCTTTAATCTCTTTCCTGTTTTCTGTGTTCCATCTCTGTGGTGATACAGTTAAATATTGCAGCTGACATTGCAGAGATTCCTTCCCTGTTGTCTATATTCTCTCTCAGCTGCCCTTAGGGGTTTAACATGTGGAATTTTTTACTGTTATGGGAAGACTTCCTTCAATAAACAATAACCACAGGTGGTTTGGCAGTTATTTGTCCAGACAAAAAAAGAGCATTTGATGGACAGTTGTTTGTCCAAATGAAAGCTGCTTTTTATAAAATTGTAATCATAAAGTTATGTCTCAGAAAAGGCTAGCTTTTGACAGTAAGTGCAGCTAAAACAGCTTTTTCTCCACAAACCCTTGTTGCCCAGGAATATTCTAGCTGTTTCCTGTGGGCTATCAGAAATGGAAATTTTTCATCTTTGTTCATATGTGAGTTAGAATTAACCACAGGCTGTTCTTTGAGGACAGCACAATAGGTAAATACTAAAACACTCAACAGGCTTGCTTTTGCCCTTCAATTTTCTCTCACCCTTAGGTCTCCTAAATGCGTGCCAGCCACTTTGGCTTCAGAAAAAAGTAATCATCTAACCAGCAAAGGATGTGCTTCGTGTTACTAATATGTGTGACAAAGGTTTCTTTTTAAGAGCTTTGTTTGCTGGTTAGGTGCAGTCTTCCAACATCGCTGATGGAAAGCACTAAACCAGGTGCAGAATCACAGTGAACTCTCTCACTTGCATATATATACACGGTGCAAAGTCTGCCCACAAGTTCTAGTGTCAAGCTGCTTATGTTAGCCTGGTTCTTGTCCGTGAACAGCTGGGTGGCAGCCTCCTCTCTAGCCATATCTACCGCAGCCATTTTGAGACACGCTCCCTCCTTGTCCTGTGGCTTGTAAGGGAACTTAGAGAAAACTCCCTCGCTGTGTTCTTCCGTCGTGGGTGGAAGTTTTAACAGTTTCTTTTATTAGGAAAGCTCCTCGTACAGGAAGAGTGTGCTGCAGGTAAATTAGGAATGCATGGTGTGGTACTGGTGTTGTTTCTGGATTTAACTTCTGTATGGCAGAGGAAGCATTTAGCCAGTAAAAGGCAGTGCTCATGTAGTTAACAATCTTGACACTAAAGCGCAGAGACATAAATTTGTTAACTTAAAAAAGACAAACTGCTCTCTTCATAAATTTGGTGTCACAAAATTAAAAGTCGTGACTGCCGAAGCAAGACAGATAAACAAGATGCACTCAGTCAACCACAGGATGTCTAGACCACAGATTACATACAGTATGAGACCTGTGCAGGACAGGCAGACGGACTATGAGTTATGCCACACACATACATACACGCACAGATAGAGAGCGACAGAGACAGCAAGAGAGGCAAACAACCTCAAAACACATTATTAACATCCTTTGATTAACCATAATAACTAGTGCTCAGCCCTGAACCACTGACTCCTTTATCATCAGCTCATGGTTTTCCTTTTGGAAAACACTAAGTACCGAAAAAACTCATGCAGTTTTGAAGCTCCAGTTTGCTTTTAGTTTGACACTAAGTCTAAGTTTTGTGTGACGAATAGATCTTTAAATCACTTAAAAAACACCTTTAGGGTTATATCTAGGTTACCATTCTATGCCCTTATTGTAGCTTAGATTAAAAGAAAACTGTGCTGACAATTGTTAAATGGCTTTTTGGCCCATGTTTGCTATTTTTGCTCCCAGTCATGTTTGCCTAGATTTCCATGTCCAGACAGTTATGGCAGGATTTAAGATGGTGGAGAAAAGAATGCACCTGATCTACAAAGGAGACCATTGAGTGCACAGACCTACACGGCTATCAAAGCACCGCGCAGCCAGCAGGCAACGATTAGCAGGGCGTAGCTCAAACCACATCTTTCACTCACACACACATTCATGTACAAACACACACAAGCACACACACACATACGCCCACAAACCTCAGGTGTATCCACAGTAGACACTCCCCGTCTTTCCTTCTGAAAAGCAAAATAAGGGCTCTTGAGGAAAGCAGTGGACCGGGTTTGCCAGTCTCACTGTTTTCTGTTTGAGGAGCCTTTTGCAACAAACATTCAGGCCCTGGCTACATTTCACCTTCACATCACATGACCATAGACTTCCAAGAGGAGATGGTATGACACTTAACCATTTTCTGATTGCATTCCATGCATCACTGTTTTCCTTTAGTTGCCAATCAATCCTAAAAGGTGTTAATATTGCCTCTGCAAGTAATTGGTTGCTGGCAGACAGTCTGTGCTGCAATAAAATGGTTAATCAGCAGTGCTATGCACTGTAGAGACGATGCACTGCTGGTTCTGCCGGCCTGAAGAATATAATGTCTATAGCCTTACTGTTGTGTACAGCCTTTATAGACTGAGCTGAGTAGTGATGCGCGGGTCGACCCATAACCCGCGGGACCTGCAAATGGACCTGCGGGTCGGGCAGCAGTGATCGTCTGTTAAATCGGTCTGTAAATGATATTTTGACATTATTATTATAATCTATTAATCTATAATGTATTACTGTCATGGCATCCGAAGGTACTGATGCGTTGAGCAGGTGACAGTCCGCGATCGTTTTCAAAACACACTTGTGTCACACACTCCAAAAGAAACTTGTTGAAACTTTAAACGATAATTTATCGTACAAAACGGGGGAAACAAACATTGACAGAAACAGTTCCATAATTCATATTAAATTCAAAAGATAACGAATAAACAGCTACAAGTTAGAGGGAATAGTGATAAAGTGGTAAAACTTGGCATTGATCCACAGCCTCAGATGGATGCGCTCAAGCCTGCCGTGCGCACAAGCTCAGTTATAGGCTATACTATATTTTCACATTTTCAAGCTCAGTTATAGGCTATACTATATTTTCACATTTTTAACAATGCAATTTAAAAGTTTTATTTTGAAATAGATTTTTATTGATAACCTACATTTACCAACAACAAAAAAACTACATTTAGCACCAAAAAAATATGTAAAAAAAAGAAAAGTAAATAAAAAAAAAAAACGAATATCGAATACCAGATTTTCATAACGAATACCTACCCATAGAAACGAATATTCGAATATCCGAATATTTGGGTACAGCCCTAGGTCTTATTGTGTCTCTGTTGAACATATTCACAAGAAAACGTTTCTAGTTTCTTGGCATAACATTGAAAAACACAAAATGCTTAAGTGTTCTTTAAAAGGGACTAAGGCTGCATCAAGTTTTGTTGCCAGCAGCTAACAATTGTTTTCTTACAACTTGAATGCAGAGTAATCAGAACCTGAAAAAAATCACACTGAATTAATTGCAATGCTTCATTCAGCCCATAGACTGTATAGAAATAATGGATGTAGCCACCGTGATGTCACCCATTGTTTCATGGATTTCCGATCTGAAGCCTGGAGTTTGGCATTTTGACTGTTGCCATCTCGGATTTGGAGCCACAAGTGGCCATATTTGGATGAGAGGGTGGAGCTGTGGAGGAGAGGGGGTGGATTTGACTGAGAGCCCGAGGACACTATGCAGCAGACAGCGTGTCAGTCTGTCCACACTTAATTATGCATAACTTTAGGCCTTAATAAAATTTAAACAGGAGAGTTATATGCTATAAAAATGTACACCCTGTACAGTTGTCATTAATGGGAAAATTAGCTACAGAGACCAAAACATGTTAATCTCTGCTGTGAAGTTGGGCATTTTAGCGTGTGGGTCTGTAGGGATTGACTCGCTTGTGGAGCCACCCTCAAGTGGCCACTCAGGGAACTGCAGTTTGTGGCACTTCAGGTGGGCTTCATTTTTCAGCCCCAGAGGTTGCCTCTCGACTCAGTCAGACATCATGTTCATTGTAGCGTTTTTTTTTTTTTTTGTTTTGTTTTTTTTTTTTTAGCGGGGTTGTTAATTAGCCCTAACCAATCAGAATCAAGTGACTTATCTGTCTCACCGGTGGTTGCTAGGAGCAGTTAACATTTTTCACATTGCAGGCATATACTGATTTTCTGTAGGTCAACCAACAGTACTTAAACCTTTACAGCTGCTTTGATCTCATCCACACTTGTCTTCATTTTCCTGTCACAGTTTTCATGAATGTCACTACGTTGCTGGCTATGTATGAAGATAACATCCCCATTCTTTATCCCATCCTCAAAGTGAGTTTCTCCAAATGGTTTAAATAACTGTCAGTGGGCATGTAGGAGAGCTTAATGCTGTAGCTAATGGTCTAATCTGGCACTGCTCATCCTGCCCATTGGCTTCTGACTGGGAGGAATGTGGAGAAATGCTTCCATGGTTCCCAGAGGTCCACTGTCTGCCGTTCCAGCCGGTGACCACTCTCCATTACCCTAATTTGGCCCTCACACACACTCAGCATCGATGGTGCCTGTGAACTTGGAAGTGTGTGCACAGCAACGGACAAGAAGCCAAACAAATACATGAGGACATGATGGAAGCAGGGGGTGATATCATCTACAGCACAGCAACACACCAGTCTCCTCCCCTTATCCCAACCCCCATCCATGCGCAAATAGATTCTTTTGCTACTTCAAAGAGGAGGAAAAACAGTTTATCAGTTAACATGCCGGGGTGTTTTTTAGATGGTCTTTGAAGGGGCGATAGTGGCTGTCATGGTACTTCATTGGCTGGAGAGGTCAGCAGGCCACTGGTTTTTCTAATTACAGTGTGACCTTCCTTGGCAGACACATTCCTCCTGTCTGCTTTTCTGTTTTAGTTTCATACCTTTACATACTTTTGTCTGTGATCTAAATGAACACTTAAGTGTCCCTTTTCATGCAGAACACTTTAGTGTCACCCATAGGATGTACAGAGTACTAACTGTTCCTTGCCTTAATTCTCTGTAGTTGACTTTGATATTTTTCCAAGAATTCTGAGGGTTGTGTTTTTCTCATCTATTGCCATCTCTCTCTCTGCAGACACCAGCCCATGCTGTCACAGAGTCTGACTCTCAGAAAAGTCGGTGTGGGTGTCTGTGGAGACCTCTGTTCAGTCTCGGGCTTTGGGGCCCCTTTCTCTCTCCTCTATCCTGACCTGCTCTACACTGCTCTGTTCTGCATTTCTGAACACAGAGACTCTTTTTTTGCAATTGTGCCTGCAGATGAATGTCTTGCCATCCTTAGCTCAGGAGGGTTTGAGACAGGCTGAACTAATGACCTCGACTCCTTTGTGCCCAGCCTCAAAGGAATAGGGGATAGTGCTTGTTGCATAGAGGAGCAGTTTGCACGGAGTGCTCCCTCTTCATATTTCTCTATTATTTAAAGGTGGCATTTCAAGATCATTCTTTATTTGAAAGCTCTATTGGTGACACTAACATTGCCTAACAATAGTGGCGAGAGCAGGATAGAAATTGGGGTGCATTCCGCCGGAGTCGTGTAAGAAGTCTGTTTAGTGTCAGAAAGGGTAATTAACTTTTTCTTACATTATTAATCATGAAATTAACAAATCAGGATATCATCCACTTGCCAATGGTTCAAAAAGAAGTTCCTAAGTACATGAAATGAGGCGAATGTGATTGATGCCAAACTCATATGGATTCACCATTAACAAAGATTTTCAAAGATGGTACAAAGCTGCAAGATTTTCACTGGTCCTTGTTTGCTTATGGGATTAGGCTCTTTGGAAGGATTGGACAGCCTTTGTGCCACATCCTAGTCCATTTAACGATACTGAACAGGCTGTTGTCCAGGGGTTAGTGGTGTTCTCATGACCTCACCTGGCCCCAGCAGAAGCTCTGCCTAATGATCTGTGCTAATGGCAATCCAAATCTGTTGTTAAACCAGATCTCCATGGCGACTCTGGACCACAGTGCACTTTTGCCTGGAAATAAATTCCACTTTTGTCTCAGACCTGCTTTATCCATATTGTTAACAGATACGAGTCAAAAAATGGAAGTGGAGCGCTCCAAGATTGAGAGGAAGTGGAGAATGTGGGACAGCTGAAAACCACTTCTCATCTGGCTGCATTGTGCTTCCTCCACTTAAAAGCACCGAGGCCTCTGAGCCGTGTTCGCAGTGTTAAAATGATTGATCATAGTTTGGACAAGTGTGCTCGTTCATCCATCATCCATCTGTCATTTGCTTAGACTGTACCAGCTGTCTCCATAGCTTGTAGAGGACATTGATGCAATTAACCCCATGTAAAACCCATGTATGACATTTTAAGGTTTCACTGTAGAAGGATAAATGCAGATGTAGCTCGATAACAATAAAAAGAGACCATATAGCAATGATTTTTATTCCAAATCAAGACTTTGTTATTGAGTTAAAGGAACAGGTCATCCCCAAATCAAAAATGACTGCAGGGCTTTTTTTCAGTCTAGATTGTTTTGGTGTGAGTCACAGAGTGATGGAGATATCAGCCGTAGAGATGTCTGCCTTCTCTGAAATATGATGGAATTAGATGGCTCAGAGTCCTAAAAAATACATTTTAAAAACTCAGCAGCAATGTCTCTTTCCAGAAATCGTGACCCGGTTACTCAAGATAATCCATAGACCTTGTTGTGAGCAGCTTCATGTAGGAACTAGTTTTTTCCTACTAAACCATATCAACCAATCATATCACTGGGCAGAAGGAGTAGTGCATCCACTTACGGATGAGAGGCTCCTCACAGCGCAAGACATAACATTAATGGCATTCTTCTCGGCTGAGCTGTAACGTTAGCTAGCTCAGTGGTGGTAGGTGAGCTAGCAGTAGATGCATGCTTCCTTCAGAGCAGTTATTTGGTTAATGGGTGTAGTTTGAAAGAGAAAATAGTTCCTACATGAAACCACTCACAACAAGGTCTGTGGATTATCTGGAGTAACCAAGTCATGATCTGTAAAGAGACATTGCTGTTTTTTCGCATGTGTTATTATGGTACTTTGAGCACAACAAGCTGACTGCCATCTAGTTTCATTATATTTGAGAGAAGGCATCTCTACGGCGGATATTTCCAACACTCTGCAGCACACACCAAAACAATCTAGTCTGATAAACAGCACTACAGGTAGGAGGGGAAATATGTTTTTTTGATTTGGGGGTGAACTGTCTCTTTATTAAATCATCATTATAAAGGGTATGTACACAGGCATGTATAGAATGTAATAACTAATGCCAGGTACTACTACCTTAGGTGAATAAGATTAAAGCACAGACAACAGCTGACTCCCTTTGATCACTCGAAGGCCTCTGATTATAATTCGTGTGGTTTGATGAGAATGCATGGGTGTTGAGAGGATGTATTTTCCTTTTTGTGTGGGAGTGAAGAGTGCGCCCCACTTGCCCAGAGTCTGGTACTGAGGAGGCCTGTGGAGAGACATTCATAGTGGGACCTCACACACAATACTGCTAGCATGAATATCAATAACTCTCCAGCCAGGACTGTCAACAGTGGATCTGCCCTAATTTATTCCAAATCTCTGATGAAACAAGGTCAAGCCCTTGGCAATTCAACACAGCCACTTGGTTCATTTAGATTTTCATGGTTGGTCAAACATTTGCATTTGTGTAATGTGTGCTTTTGTCCTTCTTCTACAATATACAAACCTGAAATCTAGAGAACCATGCAGCAAGTGTAGCTGTTTTTCCTCTTGACAACATAATTATCTCCCATTTTCCATAATTTCTAGGTTTTACTTATCTACACTTTACCTCTTTTGTTTCGACGCTGCATTGATAGAGTAGAAATAGAGTATAGTAATGCTCCTCTTGCATTGTGTTTAGCTTAAAGCACACTGTAGTCTGCAACGACCTTGAGACTGATTGATGACATAGTAGCCTTCCAAGATCTCACCATAGTTTCAGAGTCTGTAGGACTAACCATATGTGTGCAACCATAGGATGGTATTTTGCATTTTCACAATTACAACACACCTGCTCTTTGCTGCATGGACTGCTCTCAGGTAGGTCAAGCAGTTCATCGGTATTCATAGTAATACCCTCTTACTCTGAGAGAACGGCCTAATTAAAATCTGCTTCACTTGACTTTTGTACTATTATGCAGCACACAGTATTTCTTCTCTGACAGTCCCTTTATTGGCCTTCCTACTGCTTCCTTGTCACAAATCTTGAAATAAAACACGGTAAAGATGCTGTCTGGCTCATATTTTTTCCCCATACCCACTTAAATTGGCGATTTATGAAGAGGAATGGGAAATGTCATGGTGCCTGCCCAGCACTACCCTCCTCCTCCTCTTCTACTTTCTTCTCCCCAAGACACACACAGACCCCTCCCTGTCAGTCTCTCTTCCCCTGGGGCCAGTGGGGAAGGCATTCCAGAGCCCAGGCCACTGCAGAGTGTGCATCAGAGGGGAAGAGAGACAGACAGTCTTAGTGCTTTGGATTCAAAACATTCTGCAGTCTCGCTTTGCCTACAGCATCTTAGCTTTTGCATAAAGCGACTAATTTGTTCTCATTATCAAGTGCGTATGAATGTGAGTTGAGAGTTTCAGAGCTGCAGGAAGTGTTCCTGTTTCTGACAAGCTCAAACTAAAGACCCTGTCAGAGTTGTTTTCTCTCCTCAGGGGCCACCAGCATAGATGAGTAATCCTTTGAAACCAATAAGAGAGTTGCTCTGGACAGTTGGTGAGTTAATGGAATTTGATTGTTGCAGCCAAAATTGACATTTCATGGTAGAAAATGTGCCCACAGGAGGGATGTGGAGCAGTCTGTTAATATACTCAACATACAATAAACAAAAGTGAAAAGAAAAGAAAATTAAATGCTCGAAGGAAGACTTGCCACATTGGTTGCCTTTTATTCCCTATATACTTAATTCTGCCCCACAAATAAAGCTGGGTGGACAATGAGGTGCACGTTATACAAGTGCAAACAAAGTGTGACAAATGCGTTTTAAGAGAGCAAACACGCTCGGTTTGCTTTATTATTTATCACTTACATCAGTCTGTGTTTTACAGCCTTTTGTCAGGCGGCCTTATACAGTATTTTGACTGTTCCTATGGCTACTGCTGACTGAGTAAGTGGTCTGAAATTAGAAAGGCCTCATGGGAAAAACACTGATGCCTCTTTCACAGACTGTTTGTATGGCTTTGATTAACAGAAATTTGTATTCCCTTTTTAATTTAATAAATTATTTAGTGAATTTTGATGCAGGCAGATTTGCATCTTATTAACATATTAGATCTAATTTGTCCTTCATCATCACAGACGACTCATACTGAATACCTTCCCCCACGCTGTATTCCTTGTTGTCTGGCTCTCTCTCCTCTCTGTGGGTTGCTGTGTGTTAACCATGACAGCTTTTGTGAGACTGTCACCCTGGTCTCGGAAGTACACAGGGAATCCACATTGGCACTCAGTCTAGCGGGAGAATTCCCCCCTTTGGTGGATTGTCCTATGGTCATCGTGCTTTGTGTGTGGACTGAAAGAATCTGCATTAATTATAGCCTGTCTTCATTTTCTCTGTGGTCCACAAAATTAACTAGCGAGAAGCTAATAGAGTATTTGTGTGGGTGCACGTGTGTTTGTGTGTATGTTGTATGTTGAAAAAAATAGAACGGTATCATGGAGCACATTGTTTAAATAGACTCTTCCAGTATAACCAGCTTTAGCGAACACAGTTGGCACTGTAACTGGTGTTCTTTGTGGCAAGCCAAGTGGTTTGCAGTGGATGCTTCAGGCAGTGGACAAACTGACAGAAACAGCACTGCTCCTCTCTGTGCTAATTCAGGTACTCTGTCTTTGGCATATATCATGTTGTTTGAGACTTTGCTGCATTACATAGTCTTGCAGTTTGGAATCCAACTTCCCATTCAAACGGACGCAGTGATGTGGGTCAATAGGTCAGTGTGCGTCAGTTCACCCTCCTACCCTTCACTCCTCTTGGGTTAGACAAAGGCCACCATTGTCCAACTTTTGTGACAAGTTTTCTGTGAAAATTAATGTTATTTTATTAGCATTTAGATTTCAAGTAATTGGTTCCCCATGGAGAAAGAGGGCGTTAGATCCACCTGACAGAAACAGAAAGATGTTTGGCCAAGTGAGCAAGCATCTTATACTGTAGTACACTAAGGAGAGTAGATAAGTGAAACTAAAACTTTGTTTGATAATTATGTGATGTAATTTAGTGTAGTACCAAGGTTTAGCTGAGACTAGATTCTCTTCAGTACCAGTAACAGAGATGATCTGTGACATCTGTCTTATATGAAAGGGTCTCACATAGGCCAAACAGTAGATATGTATCAGATGTACATTTCCTGTATGAAAGGTGTGTAACATTAGGTCCCAACGTGAGAGGTTTTACTTCTTGACAAAAGGGCTGCTGTACTGTACACTGTCTTTAGGTTTTTGTAGTCTTATCATTAACCATACAGTTTACTTTAAGGTTATTTCATTTTAGTGGACAGTTCAGGCATCTGTTGGACAATGGAGAGGGACTGCGTCTTTCAGGGGAGGATTGCATTCCTTCACAAGGAGTGACGGATCACATTCCATTGCACAGATTTACTTGAGAGGTGAAAGACACGATCCAGATTTATACCCTTGAAAGACATTTCAGAGCATTCAGCACCCACTGCATGCAACCTTAACAGTGACTAGTGTGCTATCAGTGGGAAAGAAGGGTGCTTAGGCCACGAATAAATGAAGAAATAGGTTTTTAATTCAGTATGGTTGACTTTCATTTGATGAGGATGGTCACTTTGCAACATTGACTGAATGAAGGATGCACTGGCCAACTATTATCAAATATTGTATTGGGCTCAGTAGCGATACTCGACACCTAAGATATCGACAGAAATAACCCTGTACCAAATAGTTTAGAAATTCTCCATTCAAAAGCCACCTGCATTTGATCCTTTTTGCATCAGGGTCTGATCCTGACTGTTCCAACACCCCATCAGATCAGTGAACTTTCTGTTGCTGCCGTCTCCAGAACCGCTCTCTTCGGCGAACGGTCATGTTGACGTCCTCACGGTTATCGGGCGCTAAGAGAGCAGCAGTGGCTAACAACCAACACAGAGTCATTTACCAGTACCAGTAAACTCAAACGAAAACATCTTGACTCTGTCGTTTAACCCGTTAATAACATTGGCTGTATGATGCTAACAGTTAGCCCTGTCACTGTGTGTGTACGTGGCCTGGTGCAGAGCTTACGGTCCCACAGCAACAGCTACAACCCATACAGTCTGTCATGTGGTGAAGTTGAGCAGTGCATGACAGAGTTGGCAGCTCAGCTACCGAGATGCCACCAAAATGTTAGAAAGTATTATTTTACTGCACATCATGCCATTTATATTATTGGTATTGAATTAAGTACTCTATTGGTATCGGTATCACTTTTAGGGAACCGGTATTGGTACTGATATTGAATTTTTTAAATCATACCCAGCCCTCATATTTTTATCAGAATACAGAAGAGTGAAATACATTGTCAGAAAATGGGATTTAGTGCAGTTTCAAACAGTGAAGATACCCTCATCAGTATTCAGCCAGTTAATATTTTATATTTCCTTTTATGCAGTTTTTAAGTACAGCGTTTCCATCTTTATACTTTCACTGCAGATGTTGGAGCCACTGAGACGGAACATTGGTCGGAATAAGCGCTTAAGATTGACTCACGTTGACCTGCTCAAATAATTGATTTGTACTTTTAATGTTTATTTTTCTAAATCAATGTCTTGAAATAATATTGAACCGTTTTTATGGGTTGGGCATGTCCTCGTGGGCTCTGGCCCTTCACTTTGATGAGGGGGGAAAGAGCATGCAAGGGACTGTAATCATTTTTACATCATCTTGGGGCAGCACTGTATAATTAGAAAGGGTTGATTTCCTTGACCACAGCAGGGGCTGAAATTGCAGGCCTTGCCCCAACCGGGGTTTAGGAAAGAAACTGAAATAGCACTGGCGAGTTTCTGTCCTTGTGTCCCTCTGCGTTATAAAATGTCGGTCAGATGGCAGAGCAGTCACCGTGACACACTGCTGCCTATTCACCAGCACTTGGACGGCCAGCTTTTATGTGGCGCCTCTTGTTTTCAGAACCAACTACCAAAATTACAACTTTGTCATAATCTCTTTAGCATGCAGTATGGCTAAAACCTGTATCAGCCACGACCTGCTGTGACTGCAGCAAGTGAACACTCCGCTGGCAGCTTGCAGTTACCCAATGTGGCCTTATGATACTGCTAGTTTCGTAAAAAGTAAGTATAGTGGTGGAGTGTTTCTCCTACAAAAGGGCGTCAGGTTATCATTCCCACCACAGAATCAAAAATAATACCAATTCCATTTGATATCTTAAATTTATTCTTTAAATGTCAGGTTGCACATAAATATAGAGTTAGGGCTGCTGTCAAGGAATTGGTAAAGACTAGTTTGACAAGGCACAAGGGTAGCATTTCAAAAGCTTTTTTTCCTCCTCCCAGTATATTAATTGCAGTTAAATAAAAATCTTTAAGCCCCACACATAGCCGCTTTAACATGTTCATTTTGCAGATACTGTGTATGTCTTATTAAATTATATCATTATTATTATAATTTTTTAAGTATTCAAGAGTCATAGTCATAGACTGTATATAATAATGGACGTAGCCACCACAACATCACCCACTGGTTTTTGGACTCCCATTTTGAAGCTTTGAGTTTGGCACTTTGGCCGTTGCCATCTTGGATTTTTGGAGCCAGAAGTGATCATATTTGGACCAGAGGGTGGAGATAATCATAATGCTAGCTGCTAGCTGGGTTAGCAAGGTGCATGTAAAGTTATAATGCTAATGCTCATTTTCGCTAGCAAAAAAAACAGGCATAAAAACATAAAAACCAAATGTACTTACTGGTAAAACTAAATATACAACCATTTATAGGGTTTTTAGTACAGCCAAACTATCAATCATCAGTTAATTTTTGGAAATGCGCTGATATAACGACAGAGATGGCTTCATCTATACTCTCTTAATCTGGTGTTTTGCCATGGTTAAGTTACCCAACCAACGTAGTCGCTGTGGTAGCAAATTGTCAATGGACAGCACAGTGAGTTGTCATGTATGGGAAAGTTAGCTATAGAGACCAAGACCTTTTTTGTACCAGGCTGTAAACATGTTTGTTTCTGCTGTAAAGCTGGGCATTTTAATATGGATGTTCACGGGGATTGACTTGCTCTTGGAGCCAGCTTCAGTTGGCCAGTAGGGGAATTCCAATTTTTGGGACTTCCATGCTGGCTTCATTTTTTAGCCCCCAAGGTTGCCACTTGGTCACAGTAGAGAGATGACAGAAAATGATGGGAGGGAGAGACAAGAAATGGCATGCAATAAAGATCCCTGGCTGACATGAACCAGGATGTTGTGGTTCATGGTTCATGGTTGACTTGTGTTGAATGCTTACCACAGAGAGAAAGATTCCCCAGTATCATATCTTCCACAGATATCTGCATATCTAACCTGCAGTCAGATGCACACAGTCTTCCCAAAGGATCCTCACAAGTGTCAGTATCATTTCGGATGCAATTGGTCCCACTCAGGTCAGGGTGGCGGCAAGTCCTGGCCTTGACTAAGTGACCTTTGGGTCATTCACAGGTTTTTCCATGTCTGTAGGCATGCAGAGGTGTCTTTGCAACCTTTCTGCTTCCTGTCTCTGGCATTCTTCTTTGTTTAGCAGCCCTTTAAAACACTGAACAGCTTTGTGTCCCCCGTGGCGAGGCAGAGGCGTGGAGAAAATGGGTCTCTGTTTCTGATTAGCTTGGCAGCCCAACAACATCATTTCCCAGAGGAGAGAAGCAGGATGCTAATAGTAGCTTGCCTCTTGTTGTAGAGTCTTCAGTGATTTCTACAAACCTCTGGCTGCAGACAGGCGTCAGAGCTAATCTGCTGAAGTCTTCCCAAGCAGCACAGTCCTGAAAACAGAACCAGAGCTAATTGTCATTGCTGTGGTTCACCACATCTGCAGTTTTGATTTAGCTGGATCTGCTGACGTATGGTCTGTATTATTAGTTAGGTATTACATGTTATCTTGAGGTTGATAATTCATACATTTTAATTTGTGGCCATGATGAGTGGGCAACTTTGATGCCGCAGAAAAGATTACTTTGCCGTTAGCCGGCTCCATGGCTAGAATGGTCTTTCCATTCAGGTTTGGTTCTCAGTAAAGCAAAACCTGTTTTTTCCATCTAGGGCTTGGACTCCTCTGAGCAAACTAGTAGCCAGGTTAAGTCATTTGGAAGTCTTGAGCGAAGTCATCTGTTGAGACTGTGGGGAACCATTTCTGAGAGGAAAACAGTAGGTGAGACAGAAAAATGTGGGGAATATCTAGTCCTGGATGCAAGTTTGACAGCAGAGAAAGTGAAATATAGCTGCCCTGAAAGTACAGATGATTAAGTGTAGGGCACAGTGACACCATAAGAGAAGTCTCCTGTCTTATATTGTAAGCCACCAGATTCCTGGACATCTGGATTGTATTGCACACTACTGTGACCAGCCGAACAGGTTTTTCTGTTTTGAATTCTTTGAGATTAAAATTACATTGTAGTGTTTTTCCATGGGAAACAACAAAGTATTCTTTTACCCCCACTTTCATACAGATTAGAGGCAGCATGAAATGTAGATGTCTTGTGCCTTCCCACACTTATCATAAGGCTGGTGTTTTAGACATTACTCAACAAGGAGCAGAACAGTTGTTTGCACCTATGTGGGTTTATAACTGTACTCAGGAGAAGGAAAAAGGAGCCAGAGCCTTAAAAGCTTAGGTTGACGCAGCACCTTGAAACAGTTTTTGCGCATGGTATCTCAAGATGCTCAGAGTTGATTGAAACATGTTGGACTTTGAGTTCATATTTCCTTGGTCACTTTTCCTGCATTCTAGCCACTCACATTTTTTTTTTTGTAAAGATATTTTTATTGACAAAATTGCCATTTTACCATTTTACATGACAGAAAGTACAAACAGAAAAACAACAATACAAAACACAGAATAGCAAGTTTTGGTATCGAAAATTAGTTGTGGCATTGAAAAAAGAAGCCTTGGCACTGGGGAAAAAAATCCACAGGAAAAAAAAAACACAGGCATTTAAAATTATTTCATTTGGATATATATATATTTTTTTTTTTTTTTGCATTTTGATGTGATTTTCAGTTATTATCTTCTGATATTTTTCTTCATATCACTGTCAGTATCATTTTTGTTAACGCTGACAGTTTTTTCAATTTCTCAACAAGCCTTAGTTGATATACGATGTCTTTATATGATGTCGCTTTCATTGTATATAGAGTCTTTCTTCATCCATGCACCAGTACCGGAACTGCACAGATAGACAGATAGACATCTATATCCAAACAGCGTCTGGCTTGACCGCAAAGAATGAGTTCTTTGACAGCAAGGCAATGGCGCTAATGAGTTTACCTGGAACTTCCAAACTGCACGCATGTCTGTATCTCTCCATTGTTGTTTCTCACATAGATGTTAGCTATGATAGCTGACATTAGCTAACATTAGCTCTTGTTCTAATGGACCTCCGCCAAACCTGCATAGGGGTAAATATTAGCAGAAATTGAATTTCAATAGTGTATAATCACCTGAAACTAAGAATCATTGTGTTTTTGTTGCATTATAATGAGTCGTTTATATCTACATACAGAGCGGGTCTCTTCCACTAAGTCTGCATTAGCCCAGAACAGACAAACCAAACACTGGCACTAGATCGAGACGTTTGTTTTTCTTTGCGTAGGTCACCATAGTTCTTCTACACCCTTGGCACACAGGAGAAGTTTCAGTTGGTTGCAGTCTGCAACCTCACTGCTAGATGCAACTAAATCTGACACATTAGACCTTCAAAGAGCCTGGTTCTATGTTAAAAACCAGTGGGACAGAGAAACTGACTCAATATTCTTGCTGTTTGGGAGTTCCAGGCAGACTCATGGAGGACATATCCGTATGTTAGATCTGTGGTGATGCCAGGCTTGGAGAGGGCCCTCTCTTTAGTATGCAGATTATATGGAAATTGCTGCGACAGAATTTTGAAACTGGAAAAAAAAAGAAAATATTTAACTGTCAGCGTCAAAAACTCAGAAGTTTGTTATTGACACATACATATGATTGCAAGAAATATCAAAATAAAATCATTTTTAATGCTTGTGTTTTATTTTTTTGTGCCAGTGTAATCCAGTCATCAAAATAAGCGTTATGTTAGACATCGATGAGCCCATGGTAAGGGGGGTGCTTGTTTTGGGATTGATCAACATTCTCCTTGTCCTACACAGAGACAGAGAAAAAGAATATGGATAGAGACAAAATGAAGATGAGTAACATCTGCCTGTGAATGATTGACTTCACTGTATGAGTTTGATGATGGATTTTTGTCCTGTACAGTAGTTACTACATATACTCAGCAAGGAACATCCAGCCAGTGTGTTGAGTTGTGTTTGTGTTATCTTATCTCAGTGGTCAATGACACAGCCTTATTTACTCCACTAATTGGATGTCCTTCTCATGTGCCCCGGTGGCATGAGAAAATGCTCGCTGGCCCATGACCCTGGGTTTAAATACATATTATGTGGCCCTGTGTTTTCCAGGATCCTGGCCTCCGCTGCCTTTTTCCCACCTCTCCCATGTGTGTGGCCTTAACAACCGATGAAGAGACGTAATCTCACATTTTTTCTGGCACAGCATTCTGACACTATCTTAGTGTCAACATTTATCTTAAACTGTGCTGTAATTTATTTGTGCTCAGGTCCGAGTATAACTTGTTTCCACCTTAAAACGAACTTTTGACAGCAAACCCATACTGCAATATGTGGGTGGTCAAAAATGTTTCTGACAGAATGCCCTTCCCATCAGAATAGGCAGATATTTTTTCACATGCAAGGAAATTTTAACTCCTGTAATCATACGTCAGTCAGCCAACTCACTTGGGAAAAAAGTTATGTGAATACAGAGTATGAACTGAGTTAATATTTGGTATCTATTAGGCTCTTCATCAACCCCTGCAGGCATACACAAAGCTCAGCAAAGTGGGGAATGATGGCGGTAGACTTGGCAGTGGCAGATGCAGCAGTGTTTGCAAACAGGGCTGTGAACTAACAGCTACAGTAAGAAGAAAAAAAGTGGGCCGTGTAATGACAGCTTCAATAGGAAACCTTATTGCAAAAGGTGCATTGAATACATGTTACACTGTGTGGAGTATATCATGTGAGTGTAGCATTGTAATTTGAGTTATCTGGACTGATATCCTCGAAAACTTAGTTCCATTGAAACAGGAGAAACTAGATGCATGTTCAATATTTTAATTTTGTTCAAATCATTATAGGAAATCTCAACGAGACCACTCTACCATATGCTGAAATCCTCCATTATCCCTGCTGTGTAAGCTGATTTCTCTGCAATCTCATTGCACCTGCCTGTGTAACATAGTTGCATAACAGTCAACTGAACACCCGTATTGATGTGGAAAGTTATTAGTTGTGAGAAATCTCTGAGAACTCATTTGATGTACTGAAAAATGTGTCATTAAATTAGAGACAACTCTTTGTCTTTGCTACCGAAAAGCTTTGGGATCAAACTGTATCCCCAGATAGCTATGATATGTCTGTTTTTATATATACTCAAAAGTGGCATCCTGCTTTCTGCAGCAAAAAAAGGGTTGCCAGCGTTTCCTCTGAGGTTTTACATTCCTGGTGTTCAGACTCAGGATGGCAGTAAAAGTAAATAGTGTGGTACATTGTTTCACTTGGGTCAGCTTCAGGGTCAGTTTGGTCATTTTTATTTATCTTAACAAAAAGCTTTTGCAGGTCTCCTCTGTATAAAACTAAAATCCTTAAAAATTAGATTTTTTTTTACATAGTAAATAACTTAATACATCCTAAACATAATTTCTCACTTAAACCGTCCTTTGGATATTTATGAAACATAAGTCATCCTTTAGGGCACAGGACTACAAAAGCCCCTCCCACAGTTCTCGCTGGGCTCATGGAGTTTCTAGGCGACTGGAAAAAGTGTCGAGGCAGTGGACTCTGGGGGCTGATTTCGTTTCCTTGAGCACATCCTGACAGTGTCATTTTTCTGTAGTGTATCTCTCCTTACTAGGTTCTTAAACAGTGGAGAGGCCTCAAAGTCCTGCATAGTCAGCATTGTGAACTCATACACAATGCTGATTAGTGTGTAGTTCATCCATTTAACACACATCAGTACTTTGTTGCATAATTCTCAAGAGTTTTAATAGTGTTGTACCACAATAGCACTTTGGTATAAATAGGTTTAGAAGTCCACAGAGCTTCACTTTTCTTGAGCACTGCAAACTCTGCTCAGCAAGTACAGTAACAGAAAAAGATAAGCTAACATAGGTGTTATTTTTGTATTACTCAAGGTCAGTTCATACTTAAATAGGTAGCAAAATCTCTCCTCTGTCATGACGTGAGGTAATACCAAAGCTGTTTGTAAAATCTCTAACAACCTTGTGGTTCTCCTCAACAGGTGATGTCCAAAGAAGATTCCCACCTGAGGGAAATGCTCAGCCCCAGGCGCCTGGCAGCAGTCACCCCAATGTCCAAGATGAAGTTTTCAGATTAAGCCTTGCCAAGGGAGTGTCCATGTCCCTTCCATCCTCACCTCTCCTGCCACGACAGTCCTATATGATGCCCTTACGGCCTAGCAAGAGATCACCAGGTATGGGTTGTAACTATTTTTGAGCTTTTCTATATATATAATTTCTGAAGTTGTTGCTGTAAGCTAAATATGCTGCAAGGATTTGGGTTGTTCCAGGTCTTTTAACTCTATTTCAGTCTCATAATGGGAGAGAGACATTTGTCTCTATGGGCGTTCTGTACAAATCCTGTCTACTTTCAGTTGCATTTGTAGGATAGTTGAACATCTGATAGTGCTCCAGGAATGACAGTCCCTCTCTGTCTTAAAACAGTGCAGCTGCAGCTTTTAACTTAAACCTCTCTGAAACACGTCAAACTATTCTGACTAATTGTCGCTCTTGGAAAAAGAAATGTATAAAGGAGACGGGGGATGAAGTAATAATGATAGCTAGACTGTTCTGGATCTCAGCAGTTAGACTGTGAGCTCAGACTGGTTTGTTTTTGACCCTTTTGACACAGAGATCCCGCCAATGAAGACCCTTAATCACACCAGCTTTTTTACACAGAGACAAACAATGCAGGCATCATGCCTCCCCAGTGTGTGATTTTAGACAGCATGCCTGTGTTTTGGAAGCAAAAGAGGCATGACGTGCAACACAACAGCTTCAGCCTCTGGTGTGACATATAACATGTGCGTCGGGCAGGCCTTTAAGGCAATAACAAGTATGTATGGCGGTTGATCTCATCCTTTGCTCCGAGGGTAAAGAGGTTCTGGACCTTATTGTTATCCCCAGTTTTCAGACATTGCCAGTTGCTGTTCTTCATCTTTGTGTTAGCTGCTCTGCTAGCTGCTTTTTAAATCTTCTGGCTGTGGGTTGCACACTTCACGTGTTGTCAAAAAGTCACACTTGTCCCATCCTTCCGGCTGCCCTTTTTACACAGATATCGATTCGGCACTGTTGCTGCCTCGTTGCGGGCTTAAAGTTGAGACAACTCTGCCCCCCATTCCTTGATTGTACCTTTTATACAGAACTGTAAGGTGGGGTAACAGTGCGACATTCCCACCTTGAACACGCAGTGTAAAAGGGGCTTTTGTCACTTCATCCTTGTATTTGAACACTTCGTGTTGATGTAGAAGTCTCTACAACCGCACCATATGTTTACACTATACTTGCTGGTAATGGGCGTGTGTTTACACTGGATCTAATTGTCAGTCCTCCGAGGCTCCTTCAATCCACCATGTTGAGAACATGCTTGTCAGCAGCTGTGGGGTGCTTCAAAGCAGGGGATACTTTTTGTAGCTGAACTTGTCTCAACCTGAGTCTTTGTATTCCGGAGACTTGGCAAAGGGGAGAGAAATCCTTTAAGTGGTCAATGTGGCCCCACTCACATGTGGCACTCATCTGTGGGCTATCTCGCTTTTGTTTAGAGTGGTTACAGCTTTGATCTGTTTAGTGTAAAGATGAGTTGATGGGAAGCGGGTAGTATGGTTTAATCCTTACGCAAACTTGTGTTGTTCAAGTTCACATCTTTGTTAGGAATTTGTCATCCAGTTGCTCTACTCACTTTTCAGATTTGTTGTGTTTCACATCATTCTAGTTTGTTTTAAATTGGCTTCCTTTCAGCTCCAGATTAGGATGGAGATATTGTGTTCGCTTCAGTGTTTTACTTCTAAAACCCGATTTTCCACAATTCTCGTCACATAATTCAAAACCTAATATTGGACTTTGAGGCCTGAAATTGCGATGCAGTACATTATGCAAATGTTCAGTGGAAAGGCAGATAAGAAAAAAAGCTTGAGTATGCTTAGTCCATAGTTTATAAAAAAAAAGAGGTAAAACAAAGACAAATTGAGTTTATGAAAGCCAAGTAGTTTTTTATTCGCCCACCCCCTAGTTCTAGTTCAAACAATCCATCCACCTACCTTAGGTGATACAGGATTTGTGATGACCGTTTTAAACCCATCAAAGAGAGTGTTGATGAAATGTACATTTACAGACATGAAGGGAGGGACAAGAGGGAGCGAGAGATGAAGAGAGTGAAGAGGCTGGGTTTGTGAAGGTGAAAAGGACCCTGGGGACAGGGAAAGGGGAACACTCATTAAAGGCATATTCCCACTTGGGGTGCTCTGAGGCATGAAAAAAGGGCGGAAAATGGACTGACAAGATAGGATGTTATGGAGGACAACCAGAAAGAGAGGGGTGGGGGATGGTTGGTAGGCTCTCTTCCACTGTCCTCACAGGTAACTGTGAAAACCCGTGGGGGGAGAGTTCACACCTCCAGTTAATAAACACATACTGCAGGAAATGTCTCAGCTCTGCGACGAAAACAACATGGGTTGTAATGTTGCATTTTCTCCTCTTGCTGAGCTGTAGAAGCAATGTAGTTCAGTTAGTGCACTCAATTTAAGACTCATCTCTGCTCAAATGAGCGTAAGGCAATTCATTGCTGTTATGCAGATGTTCTGCAAAATCGTCAGTGTGATTGGTTCATTTTTGAATTACACTGGATAGCTAGAAGGAAAAATTGAATTATTGGTACAATTTCAACAGAATCATGCATTCATTAAACTGAAATATGTAATAAGCTCATTTATATAATAAGCCTGTGTTTAGAGTTTTGCAAGGATATATTTGACTGTGAAGTCAAAGCTTAAAAATATTCTTGAAGGAATACTTTACCCACAAATTGAGCGCTTGTAAATCAGTTAGTCATGCCATGTTACCCTGAACTCATGAAGAAAACGTTGTTGTTCTCGCATGCCTTGAGGGGAAACATCATATTGATTTAGTGATTGATTGATTGGGGACTACATTTAACATTGGCAAAACTAAACCAAAACATCTGTATCATTTATGCAGTCATATGCTCAGTAATTTCCAAACGTGCATTTTGCTTAATTTGGCTTCAAAGACAGCCTTTCAGTTCAGTTTAAAATAGTAAGGTTTAATGAAAATGCATGAGTGTATGACTGAATGAATTAAACTTGGATTATTCTTTGAGTCGTGTGAGAGTTTGTAAACACAAATTTTGTTATAGTTTTGCTTTTAAACATGGTTCCCAGTTTTCTTCACAAGTTCAAGGTAGCACGGCATGACTAACTGATATACAAATGGTCAATTTGTGGGTGAAGTATTCCTTTAAAAACATTTCCTAAAAGTTTATACATACCAGCCCTAGTCAGGCTCTGTTAACCAGTTCAATTTGTTACTCAAGTCAAACTGCCCTCATTTATTTAGACATACAGTAAATCCATCAATGCATTCTTTCACACATCCATTTGTTCTCCATCCCATCCAGCCATCACTGATGTCTTTGAGGGGGAAGTGGTTTCACAGATTCAGAAAGCATTTTGCGGTTTGGCTTCATTTCCTGACACATTGGATAATCTATCGCAGTTTGGGAGGCTCAGACTTGGTGGTTGTTATTTTCACGAAAACTTCACAGGGGACAACAGAGAAACACTGAGTTAATTAGGAGTGTGACGGATGCCTGAGCCGCAAAGTCCTGGTGGCGTTGAGTGCCACAGCTTTGATCAGCTAAGCCCTGAGCTTAACCATGAAACACTGCACCCTGACATGTGTTGAGCAGCACCTAGGCTTTATAGTCTTAATAGTTTACAGGCACCCTGAAGGCCCACAGAGGGATATTTACTGCAAGAATGTGGCCTGAATAGACCCATCTTGCCCCGATACAGTGCAGGTCAAAGATCAGGCATTGAAAAACTTGAACCTCAATCTTAAGTGGGGAGAATGTAGTTGATAACACGGTAAATGAGGTTTTCAGGTTGTTGTTTTTTTTTTAAAGGTTAGAAACTCTCTGCACTCCACCTCTGTCAGTCTCCTGGGTATCTACACAGTGACCTCCTCTGGTTGTAACAGGTTACTGTGCCATTGGGGGATTTAAAGCATGTGTTGTCTTCAAGGTTGCACTGCTTAGTTGAGTTGCATGTGTGTAAAGATGACACTTTTGCAGCTGTTAAATTTGCACTTCGGAAACCCCTCCATAATTATACAGCCACAAAACATATACAACCATAATGCATCTCTGAAATATGAGGTGGTGGATAAGGAGGTGCTGCTGGTGCTGCCACTGTAGTTACATTAGCAGCGTGACCTTTCTGTAGTCACATGACAAAACTGTTAGCCCCATGCTTTGCCTCCCTGCCAGCCTGCAAGGGATCATAAAACAGCAATTCCTATTAATTTATTGCTGTCATGGGCAATGTATCATTTTAATTGGTGTATCCGCAATGAGGCCACATGTGGAATGGTCTCTGGTAGGCTGTTGTGTATAATGAAATTAGTTAAGTGGATTTTTCTTTGATGGGGGCTTTGGCTTTCGGGGTTTCAGAGGCTGATACATTTGTGGATCAGCTAAGCAGGTCTGCAAATCACCACCAGAGAGCACAGTTCACTATTCTGCCATGATCTCCCTATCAAGGAATCTGGAAATGCTTTAGGAACTTTTTCCTGTCATCCAGGCAGGGTGGTGACCCTGTTGGTGCTCTTTAATCTGGTAAAATCCTGCCGTGTTTGGATACTTAGAGCCAACAGGCCAACCTGAAAAAATTCTCTGCAGCTTGTAACGACCCCACAGATTTTGGCTTGTCAGATCTGGCTGTGTGTTTGAGCCTGTTTACACCTGGTTTTATCATGCGTATTGGGTGATCCGATCACAGACAGCTCTATGTCTGTCTGTTCACACTTTGTATTAGAATGAGTCTCCAACTGAGTCTTGAATGACCATCTTTGATCAGATCTTACTTCCCTGCTCTGTATGCAAATAAACTCATACATTATTTCCATTTGCAAAGACAGAATGTTTTGTTGTTTGTCATCAGTGTTGTTGTTTAACGGGCGGGAGGTTGTCATGTTATATGCACACATAACATTCTTCACTATTCATTCATTTAAAATGAGTAAAATCTTATTTAATTGTGAGTATTCGGCATATTGATTCGCGGCCCCTCCTTGCCTTGCTCCGTCTCTTTCTTTGTCGCTCTCTCTCTCAAATCACGAGACAAGGGCTTACTGCTGCAGGAGTGTGAGCTCTATGCTGGGGACACTTAGTGAGAGTCCACCTGGCCGCACACACTGTGAAAGGACGAACTGTTAGCATTACACGGCTAACATTACAGAATTGTTAGGTTATCAATAACTTTGACAGATTTGTGGCGTTTCGGTGGCGGTGAGTTTTTTGGGACCGTTGAACAATTGCTGTGTTTTCAGCTCGTGCTAACCGGGCAGGTGTTAAACTGACGGTTAAATGGGTGGAGAGTGGCACCAGACGGTCTTTCAGCTCTGTGCCCATGTAACTACACCAGCAGAAAGATGTCAGTTGAGTAGGCAGTCCTTCACTATGGCCCAAAAGACATTAGCGTACACACTGCTGAAAGAATGTGGCCACATGCTGCTCAGGCCACCTCCAAATGTGGTCTGAGCAGTCAGATCTCAAGATGCATTTATGACGCATTTGGTGCATTCTCACATGTACTTTGAGCTGTAAACTTGTGATCCGATCTTCCAGGACACGTTAATACCAGGTGTAAACAGGGCCTGTGTGTGTGTGTGTGTGTATGTGTTCGCTGATCAGGTAACTACTTTTCACTTACAGTGGTCTGATGCCATTACCCTTTTTTTTTTTTTTTTTTTTTTTGGGCCCGTCTCCTTTTTATCTTTGTTCAGTGGCAGCAGTAGCCCTACTGTTCACCCAGAGCACACTGAATGCTGTGTAGGAGTGGCGGTTAGCTGTTTAAGCCATTGTGCAGTTTTACTGTGTGTTTTTGTTGTGGTTATTAAGTACCATAGCCATTTTGTTTTATGTCTGTGTTCTTTGAGGGGTTTTTTTTTGAGCAGGGGTTAAAGCTTTAGAGGGTATTAACACAGCAGACCACATAAAACAACACAGAAAAGTCATTTGGTGGAACACTTGAGGAGTTCTCCATGGATTTGTGTGTTTTCACTAAGCCTCATAGTTAAAGAGCAGTCATTAACAGCGTGTACAAGTTCAAGGACAGTGTCTGCTTACACTTAAACCACCTCTTCTAACAGAGGCTTGTGTCATAGGATTCAAAATGAAATAATTGCTTTTAACTATAACTAATTTCTCTGTAGCTTTGCAATTGTCTTGCCAAATCATTGATAAGTCAGATTATTACATTATCTTGCATGAATCAGCATTCATCCACTAGCATTCTTCATCTCGCCAGATGAGTGCAATTTATCTTGCAGTTCTGTCAAGAGGATAGTAACTCTCTTCAAAGCCAGTTGTAGCCCCTTTGAGGTGAGCTCTCTCTCCTGAAGTCAACTCTGGGGTATTGACAGTAACCAGACAGCCCTGCGGGAATATTGATGCCTTTCTGTGAGCCGAGCTGTAAAAGACCTTGTGATGCTGCAAGAACCCTTTGAAAGGTTCCTCTGATGAGCACCCAGTGAAAAGTTCTATCCAGTTCTCCACTTCACTGCACTTCGCTACACTCCGGCTTTGGCTCCTTATCGCATGCAATCCCCTTTTTCATCTGCAGTGGAATCCCAAGTCACCTCCTGCCTAAGAGACCAGCATTGCTTCTTCAGTCAGTGTGTAGAGTCAGGATGCTCATATGATGTAGTTATGTATCGTACTAGATTGTAAATGGTCGGGTAAAGGAAAAAAATTGTGGCTTACTTCACATTGCTTGAATTGTTGTTGTTACCTTTTAAAAATGTATGACCATGTCCACAGTGAGACTTGAATTAATACTAGCCTGTGTGACAGCATGTGTGCGATTAGTCATGACTGTTAGACATGTAGTGTTTGAAAAAGTTCACAAGGCTTTTATTGTGCCACAGTTCAGAAATTTCATTAAGCAGGAGAGGACATTGGTGAAATGTCAAGCTGTGAATAGGGAATGAATCACAAATTAGCATTTGTATCTGAAGTTCACAAAGCACCAAAGCCTGTAATACTTTCTCAGCTGTTTTGCAACCATTATGGTGGAAAGGTTAAATGCTTGGTACATCTATTGACAAGACCAAGTTATGGCTGCACATAATTATGGCTAAAATGATGATCATGATTATGTTAATCACTATTGAAATCAGAATTACATATCACGTTATGCTTCATTCCTGGATGCGGTTATGCGCTGTACAACATTGTTATAGATGTCTGAGTTGACGCTGGACAAGGACAGGACTTTAGTGGCTAACATTAGCAACGTTATTTCTTGGCCATCATGTATTCGATCACATGCCTTAAATCCGAAATACTTTCAAACATGGATGATGATCTGTTTCGAGGGACTGGCTCTTTGCCTTCTGCTCCAGACATTTGATTTTTGTTTTTCCCGTCTGCTCCCTGGTCTATATAACTGGTGCGCACAGCAGCATTACAACTGTCCCTAAAGTAATGCCAAAACACCCTGATCACCCCCTGGTGACTGGCCGTTAGTTAAGGAATCAGTGGATAACACACATTTTAAAAATCAGTTTGCAGTCGATCATGGTCATCTTCTGCTGAGCCAAAATCATGATCGAGATAATTATTCATTTAATTACGCAGCCCCAGACCAAGTATATTTTATGCTCGCCATACATTAAATAAATAACACATGTAACTGAGTTTGATGTGTAGCACTCAGAATCCCTGTCTCATTTAATAAATTATTTTTCACTTCTGAGTTGAAGAATGACATTTTGGAACATAAAGAGGGCTGTTGTGAGACAGCTTTCATTTCCCTTTTGCCGCACAAAGAGTGCACACTGTCTTATTGAAAAGTTGAAATGTGAAGAAGTCAGAGTCCATCTTGAAGAATGCTGGGAAAACTCCTTGATCACTTCCTATGGCCACGAACAATCCTCTCTTTCACTGGCATTGACTGGACGTTGTAAGTTGTTGGTCGTAGGTATTCCACTGTTTGGTATGTGTCTGCATGTGTGCATGTGCCTGCTGAGTGATGGCTCGCTGGTCATGGATTCCTGAATCTCACAGTGAATACTGGGGAGTAAAGAGTCCTCTGCAGTCACAGCTCGCCTGGCTGCAGTTTACCTTAGGGATACTCTCCTCTCTGTTTTCTCTTCTTTAACCAATCTCATCCGTGACCTTTTATTTGCTTGCTTTTCGTCCCACATTTACCGTGTATTTGCATAGATACACATTATTCATATTTACTCTTTGATGGACTGATCTTATCATCTTTTTTAGGTCCCCTCATACAGTGCATATTGAGTCAGGGTATGTTACAACTGAATAGTGAAGTTCATCATTTGGAATACTGAGACTTAAAGGTCCAGAGTGTAAGATTAAAGGGAATAAATGTGGCAGAAATTAAATGTAACCTAATAAGTACATTTTCTTTAGTGTATGATCATCTGACAAACCAAACACTGGCTCCAGTTTTTGCATTTTTGCGTTGGCCATCATGATTAGCAGCCCCTCTGCGACAAGCACTGTCAGAAAAACATGGATTTTTTAAAATGTGAAACTGCCTTATTTAGTGTTTTTGCAAGTTTAAATCACCACGTCTGTTTGTTTTCGAGAGAAAGAGACCTCTGTGGATGATTTACCCCCCAATAAAAACTTCCTGAACGCCTTGATTAGGAAAAGAGGTGAGCATGTATGACCAGTTGCTGGGCTAGCAGCGTGTCTCCGACAAGCCAAACAGCATAGGAGAAACACTGGATCTGTAACGTGAAACTGCTATTTCAGTGTTTTTACCGGTTTTAATCACCGTGTACATTTGTTTTGGAGAGGAAGAGACCCCTGCGAATAATTCAGCTCCTCGTAAAAACCTCATAAACAGTGAACACCGAAGGAAATCTAACTGGGAGGAGTTTCAGCTGGTTGCAATCTGCAGTTCTTACCACTAGATGCCACCAAATCCCCTTAATGAAGCTATAACATGACAGCGGAAACTTTTCTTTTCTTGGTTGGAAGCAGAGAACAGCAGAATAGCTGTAGTGAACATTAAAAATAAAGAGAGCACAAAGCACAGGTGGTACTGAATGTATCGATACTGTTGAAAATGAGTATTGAAATGGGTTCAGATATTCAGAATTGAAATGTATCAGCAAATCAATATTTTTGACAACACTTAAATATAACTGTAAATTGCTGTTAATTGTGTACCCATGAGTGTGCATTTGAATAGCTCAACATTCTGTATGTTGCCTCCACAGTGTGATAAAAGTGAGAACACATCTCATTTCTGCCTCTCTCTTAGTGTCCTTCAAGGGTCACACATCTGACACTTCCATCTCTGCGACCTTTTCATGCTTGTTATAAACTGCAATTGCTTGTTCGTCAGTGCTTTCATCTAGAAGGGCAGAGCGTTAATGGCACCCTGTTAAATCTTGAGATTAGATTTTGAATGGAAAAGAAACCCCTGTGTGCTTTGTCTGTCATGAGCTCATGACATCAGAGTCTTGCTAAAGGACCTTTTGCCTCTTCCCCGTATTATCAGCCCTCAGATGTGGCCTAAAATTACCCTTGATAGCCAGCCACATGTTTGTTATTTCATGTGTGGATCCTGTGTTCCTCCTGGTACTCTGTGTAAACCGAATCTAAACTTAAGCATATGGTTTAAATTACTCAAACTATGCCCCCTGTTGTTTTTAGATGAAATACACTCAACAGAATATATTTGGCAGTGCGCTTTGGGCCCAAGATATTTACCTGAACGAAGTGTGTCTCACACACAGCCCTCTCTGTCTCTGCAGTTCCACTTTAATTGGAGCCGTGTGACTCCTGGGTAATGGGTTGTGCCTGACCATCCACAGATGAATGGAGGTTTTCAGGACAGACTCTCTGGCTTTGTCTGCTAAATAACAAGCTGACTTGGATTACTTCTGTAGATGCTTCACTGGATCAGACCCCTCCAGTCATAGACCTCATATATGTACACAAATCAACTAGTCTCTAACACCTCACTCGTTGGAAATCCATTCTTTAGATTATAGTGCATTTAAATAACACCAATCAATACCTTTTAAAACTATTTTTCACCACACACTACGACTACTGCTTCCTGCTCCTCTGACAGATGACTACATTTGGCTTTGGGCTTTTACTTTGAGCCCTTTGACTGGCTTTATATCATCACTTCTGCTAACAAGCAAGAGAACACCCAGCTTGCAGAGGCTCTTTCTGGGTATCAAAAGCACCATTCCTCACTATGCATTTCAAGTAGCGTATCCATAGGTGGCACTGTGCATCAAGCTGACTTTGACTCTCATGCTTGGTTTGTTGCAATGACACTTCCAGATCATTTCCTCTCAGATGGCTGCTGCTGTAACTCCCCTCATTCCCCCTCACCTCCACTTTCAGTATCTGCAGCCAAGATCACAGCTGTGGTCTAAGAAATTGTTCCATCTGACTCAGAGGAATTATTTTTTTGTGGAGGGGGGAGGGACTGGTTATCAAATGTTGTAATAGGAAATGGTTATCTGTGCTCTCCCATCTAATCTTTATGTTATGACTGGGGTTGCACATAGTCATCTGATAACTGGAGTCTGGAGGAGGAGGAGGAGGAGGAGGAGGTTTGGATAGAGTTACAGTAGGTCAAGGTTGGAGCAGCATGGAGGAGTGGCGCAAGGGGAGACATGCTGTTGCTATTCTGTGTGGATTTATGGATCTAAATGATACAGTCACCTCCTGTTTTCATATTGTTTCCTGAAGTTACATTTTTGCTGGACTCTGGAACATATTTCTGTTTTACACAAGAAATCGTGGGATAGAAGCAGAGGGAAGTGAAGTATGCACAACTATGTGCTCTGGAGATGTTTGTTTCATGGCTTAGTATTTAGTCTAGTGTCTTTTGCTGGATCTCCTGCATGTATAAACAATTATACAGCCACCCTTTGGAAAGATTAGTAGGCCTTTGCTTCTACCCAAAGAAAGACCCTATTTTTTGTCCATTTAGTGCAGATTAAAAGGCAGCATTTCACAGGACAGGGGCAACTCGTTTTGCACACACAAAGATGGAAATGTTGCAAAAGGAGCTGTGTCTCTAGCGGGGTGAGTATCTCAGTGGTTTATCTTGAAGTTCGGCACAGTGAGCAAGCATTCTGCATGGAGCTGAGGGATTTTCTAATTCTGTCATGGTGAGAGCAGAGGGAACAGAGCAGCCAGCTAACCTCGACTCCTCGCTAAAGACAAAGGCAGTCTTCAGAGGACTGTGCTGCTGTCCCAGATACATCATCTGACTTACAGTACAGCAGGACACAGGGACCCTTATCTATCCATATGTATCTTTGCAGCAATAACAGGGTATACTTCCAAGGGACTGCTCACAGATCAACAAGCCGAAAAAACTCTTTGTCTACATTGCTGATCCCCAGCAGTGCATGTGTGTTTGGACACTCATTTTTAAAGTTCACTAAAGGGCTAATTGTCGTGGTTTCCTGCTGTAGTTTACATTCCCAGAGCCGGCTAGCAGCGTTTTACTGGGAGTCTCCAACCATGCAGACAATATTCTGGGTTGTCAGACAGACCAGAGCTGCTATCAGCGCAGGGAGCTGTCTGAGAGAGTGTGTGTGAGTGTGTGTGTATGTGTGTGTGAATGAGTTTATGTGAGCTACGGAGTGCAGCCAAGCCTGTCCAACTAAGACACCACTGCTTCTCATCTCTAGTCCCATCTGGAACACGTTAATTCAGCGAGAACTCTCTCTCTCTTTCTGTTTCTCTCATTCTCTCCTCTTTTGCATTTCTTTTCCCCTCTCTCTCTCTCTCTCTCTCTCTCTCTCTGACTCTCTCTCTCTCTCCCTCATTCTCGCTGTATCTTCGGTTCGTGCTAGCAGGTCCAATCAGGAAGCCCAAATATGTGGAGAGTCCTCGCGTTCCCTCTGATGCCATCGTTTCAGCTCTGAGGAAGGTGGCCGATAACAAGGAGTCCTCACACAATGGTGAGTTTTGCTTTTCCTTCACTTGTCTACATGTCTGCTTGTGTTTTTGGAGGCACTGGAAACGGTCCGACTTGAACTGGCTTGAGAATGAGCAGCGTATATGTTGTCAGCTGGATTTCACAACTTCGCCCTCATACTGTGATCAGTCTTCATAGCTGAATGTTTTGTGTGATATAGAGTATCATTGTGGTGTCCACGGGGTCAGGGATAGGTCTCTGTAATTTAAGGGTAGCATCAGTGTCTGCAGGAGTCCATGTAAATACCAGTGCATTTTAGCTGTGTTCCTTCATGTAGCCTCTTATACAAACACACAATAGTGCCGTGTTTATTTTAAAGTGTGTGTTTAGATTACAGAGGAGTCAGTTTTCCTCTGTGCAGGGACACATTGTCTGTGCAGAGCACTGGATTCGTTTCATGGAAATGTAACGAGGACAAGACCTTAAATTTCACAGTAATCGCACATGTTAGTGTGTTCTTGTGTTTCCACATTTCTGTGAGGTGTGCCTTTAGTGTTATTCTCTCCTGTATAGGGTGTTGTGTGTTTGTGTGTGTAGGGGTAATGTTCCACTAAGTGCTCTGTTTTGGTTTCCAGCAGAGCAGGGCGGGCTCAAATTCCTCTCATTGGGTTAAGTAGAGTTGTAGGATGCGTTATCTTTAGCAAAGGGCAACACAGAAAGTGGTGCCCTCCGATTGTGCATGGCTCACATACGCAGACAGTAGTAACCCAGCGCAGCCCAGTCACTGTTGACTGTTACATACCAAGGCACGAGGGTGTGTCTGACATTCAGCTGGCACAGAGCAGTGTTTCGGCTCAGAGCGGGCTACCGGCAGATAGCGGACGCCAGATAAATGTTATCTCATGACAGCTGGTGTGCTGGCACTGTTATTCAGAGCTGATGTCATGAGCTGTATACAAAAAAGTTTTGAGAAGCCTTGATTGGATTTTTTGAATAAGAATTTAAGGGGAGTATCTGTGTTGTGTTTGTCATGGTGCATCTTTGTGAGTATTTCTACTGCAAATTGCACACACACCTTCTCACCTTCACTCGACTCTTCCCCATAAATTCTCCCCCTTTCTAGACCTGAGACCCCCGATTGAAGAGCATGTACATAAACATACACATTCACATTCTTGTGCTTTCTTAGAAACAGTCTTCACTATGCTTACCCTCTTCCCTCTTGCCTCCCAACACAGAGAAAAGAAAAAATAATGCTCAAGGTGAGAGTACTTGATGTTAACAAAACTGCTTATGTTTACTTAAGGTGGTTGTTTTAACCTTGTGTACTTAGTTCTGCGTCTTCTCTAATTTCATTCTAAGCTAAAATGACTGTTCAGGCGATATAACAGGCCTAGCTATCTCACAAGTGTGTGACAGACCTACTGACTAAGCCTTCCAGAGAATATTTTGCTACCACAAAATGTAGAGAACCATCCAACTGCTTCAGTCTCAAACACAGAGTAAAAAAAATGAGCAAAGATCATACATTGAATTTTGCATTATGTTATTCTTCTGGTCTGCTCAAAAGAGCTACAGATCTGGTTAATTTATGACAAATAATAAATTATATTGCAGTCTCCAAGACAGTTGCACCCAGTCTAATATAATACATTTTTATTGCTCATTGCATTGTTGGAACAGCAGCAAAAGTGAGGCTCTCTTTGAGCAGCTCCAGGCATTTTAGACATTTGAGTTTATTTTGTAGCTTTGGTAATGACTTGTACATGCTCTCAAATATTGACTCAGCTTTTACAGAACTGAAGAAATAACCAACCTGTTTTTAAGGTCAAGCAGCTCCTTACTTGTTATTGCTGCCATGTTGAGTTATTCAATAAATGTAAGCAGCTAAGCCAGGAGGAACCATCTCCCTTCCTCTTCCCACAGCCATAGTTACAGGTAAAAGAAGTTTACTGCTGAAAAAAGAGCCAACTTACTCCGCTAATTATGTACAATTAGGTGCTGTATAAATTCTAGACTAATGATGGCTAATTGTGATAGCCCAGCCCAGCTGTTGTACGATGAGGCCCCATGCATAGCTGACGGGCTTTTGAGCACAGCTACTCATGCCATGACTCTCTGTTTCTCTCCCATGTGCGTTCATTCACACATATAGGATTTGCATTTTATTTGAAGTTGCACCATGCAGTTAGATCTAGTGTCTGTGTCTGCCTCAGGCCTGTTACATCAACTGGATTAATTTGTGTTAATGTGCGTCACACGTCACATGTGACAAGGGCGTATCCAGTGTTCTTTTGTCACTAATGAGAGCATGTTTCAGCCTGTGTTGTCCCCAACTTCAGATGTAGTAAACTACACTGGCCTTTTTTGCTAACTGCTGAGACAGGACAAGAGGTTTTTTTGACATTGCAGCTTTTGTAACAAGGTTAGCGTCAGCATGGAATGTTGATACAGTGCCGGGAGAATCCGAGTCGGAAAATCCATTGGAAGTTCTGCAGCATGAGCACTGTGTGACATTTAGGCCCTCAATAAAGTGAGTTCTTGGGACTTGTAAAGTGGCTTTTTGTTGGGTGTTGTGGTGGGATGCATCTCTTGAATGTCCAAAAACCATCCCTTATTTCAGTAGTCGCATCTTACAACTGAGGCTTTTTGTGATATTTTAGGCGGCACATATGCTTACTTGTCTAGGATGGTGCATATCATTTTACATATTTTTATGCAATATCATTTTTTGTGTGTTTTATTTTGGCAATCCTCATATATGATCAAAGCTTGCATGTGGAGTTTCCATACATTTGTTTGTTCTTTTGGGTTGGACTGTCTGCTTTCCGGAGCTCTCTGTTGTGGATAAGCAGGATGGGCTATAGGCTAAGATAGGAAACGTGTGTTTGACCTATAGTGGAGTCATTTTACATAGCTCTTTGAGGAAGGATAGAGTTTCCTCCACGTGTGTTTTTACTGTGTGTCCGCAAGTACATTTATGTTTGTTTATGTATATGTGTCTTTGCGTGCATGAGTGCATTTGCAACAGGCGGCCAACAGTCCACTTGTCAAAATTGTTTCAGCTGTGGTCTCAGAGCTCTGTCTCTGTCAATCAAGACTGAACCTCAGGTCCTGTCCTCTCCCACAATTATGTCTCTCTCATACCCCCCATGTTACAACTCCAGCGAGACCCAGGCCCCAGCACTTCGCACCTGTTTCTTCAAGTGCTGATTATCTTGTCATTGCAGAAATTAGGACCCAACTTATATTGTTAAGTATTCTGTGAATTGAAGACACTCAAAACATCTGACAGTGGTACTGCTTTCACTTCTGTAATGCAGCTGTTCTGGTAGTGATCTGACCATGTCCTGTACAGTGTGTACTGCCCATTTGTTAACACCTTTCGGAGACCATGTCATCCCTTGTGTCATTCATGGAACTGTTACTGTTAATTGTAAAGGTTCGTTATGTTACTTTTTCCATGCATTAATTGTTCTTTATTGCCAATTGGCAAATGGGTTGTTATGTAAATTAAAAACTAAGACCTTCCTTGACTTCCTCAGTTGTGTTTAACAGCCGGTGGACTGATTTTAATGTAAAGGACTCGGACAAGTTTTGCTGGAAAATGTGACATAAATGCGTGTTCTTGAGTGCCTTGCCTCTCTTCAGCTCCCTTACAGTGTCAACAGTGTGCAATACTACCTAGTGTTAGCTTAAAAATGGAGCCTGCTAACCCCAACAAATGACGTGCATCCACCACAAGACAGAATCCACACATGCTATGTTTCTGTTGTATATGTTTTGCAGCAGTAACCCTAAGATGGACCTTTAGTCAGGGTTATAGCAACTCGAATTCAGCCAGTGCTAGCTGGTCTGTCCAGTATGTCTAATGTTAGGAAGCAACCACTGCCATGCAGCAAAGATAAGTTACAGCTCTCCAGCTAAGCTGCTTGCTCACGAATGTAAATGCTGTGTTAGGTGACTAGTTTGCCAAATTATGGCACCAGCTAAGGAAGCTAAATATGATTGTTATTTCTCACAGCCACAGCTGGCATCCTGGTAGGAATGATTTACAAAGGTAGGAAACCGTGGTGCCTCTGGTGACTTCTTTTTACACTATTTTTGAATTGGCCGTTCATAAGATGATGCAGATAATGTCCAATTATTCTTGATGTCTTGTAATAATACTGAATTTGGAAACGGAGACAGAAGGATGTGAGAAAAACTTTCCACTAAAGAAGAAGAATAGATGTGCTGCTTCAGTCACACATAAAGCAGTTTTACAAACTGGCTGTATTTTCCACTCTTTATAAAGACTCAAGCCCAATTCTATAATCAAGACTCATTGTTACCAGTTTATAGGACTAATGATGATATAGGCAAGCAGTGACTTTGTGGCAGCAGAGATGAATGGGCTGTGATTTCTTTTTGGATGTAGCAGAGTGAGTCATATCCCTCTCTCTTCATGGCATATTGGTTTCATTGTTGATTTCCTTTTTTAATCAGCTGCTAGGGGCTGAAACTTTGTTGTTTATCTGTTTTTTTTATTTAATAATGAAGCTTCATTAATCTGTATCTGCTCATCTCTTGAGGATCCTTACAGCACAGCCGCTGTGCCCTGCAGGGGTGATTCACTGCATGAAGAGGCTTTAGCTCTGTTGGTCAAATGGTTAATGAAATGCCATCTGTATCTACTGTTAGAGCAACAATAATAACAGCCAGACTCAAGCTGAGATGTCAGTCACAACTGTGATTACTATCCCCTTGCCTTCTACACCCTCCGAACCTCATTTTACTTGGAGATACTTTATTATCAACAGTCTCACCTCAGTATGATGTAATGTCCCAATTGGATGCTCCATCTGTGCTTGCAGCAAAGGACATTTGTGGTTCCAACAGTGGAATTTGCAATAAGAGCGCTCAACGTGCTTCAGGGGGGCACGTCACCTCGTACCTCTGAACTCAAATGGGGAAGCAGGATGCATGTTCTCATCGAGGGTTCATTAAACAGGCTCCACTGTTGTGGTAATGAAACTCCAGCTGCTAATGAGCACCGGCTGGATTGTTTTCTCGGCAGGGAGAGAGCCTAGACAGCTCTGTGGAGCCAGTTTGTTGGTGGTGTTCCCCTCCTCCTCCATCCTTCTTCTGCTCCTCCTCCTTCCGTCTTCATTCTTCTATCCCTGCACCAAGCGGCTGCTATTTCACACCTGCTCATAAACTTCCTCAGGCAGCAGATAATAATGTTGTTTTCTTTCTGCTTCCATTTGCTGTACAGTTACTGGAATAACAAAAAGTGGTTCCAGCTACATCCCTGTTTTGTTTTGTTTTTTCATATTGGGGTAGTTTAAGATATAGAGGAGTAATCAGATACTGCACATAGCTAATTTTCATTGCGAAAATTACCTCATAACTTCCGATATAGACAACAACAGACCAAGTGTTGTCCATGGCATATAGAAAGCCTAGCTATTGCTCAACTGTTCATTAACTGAGTTTTCATAGTCACACACAGGCTTCCAATTAGGACTGTATTAGTGTAATGGGCTGTTATCCGTCAGATTAGTCAAAGATACTGCAGAGTTTATGAAATAAAAACAAAGGGCTTGGTTGAATTTATCACAAATTACATTTCCTTGCGCATGAGAAATGATGATTGAATGTGAATTTCCGTATACATGTGTTGCTGTGGGATAACCACGCAAAATATGTGTTGTAATCCAGTGAACGTGCACAGAATTTATTTTAACTCACATTAGAGCCTTTTTAGCTATTATAACAAATCTGTTGTCACTATAGTTTTGACTGGCAACATAATCTTTGGGATTCTTGTGCTATATTCACACTATAGGTGACACAGCAACAGGCTACAAGTCATTTTCAGAGGATTGTTGCAGAGGTCTAGAGAGCTTACTTGTAATGGTGTCTGTTCCAGTGACACATTACTGGACCATAAATACATTATTGGAATTTGATTATTGAAGAAATCTTGATATGTACAAAATTCAGCTCCCTACTAGACAAACTGTGTTATGGTGACACTGAATTATCTCAAGGTCAAGGTTAACTTTGTCATCCTGAGTAGGGAACTTCAGGTGGACAAGGTGCAGAAGTACAAAAAACAGATATAGATTCAAATATATAATATATAATCTCCCCTATCTTTGTGAGGGAGTTAGAGAGAAAAGAGAATCCACACTCATGCCCATAGATGCAGTGTGTCTACAGTACAGTATGTCTACACTATACGTTTGTGTGGCTACATGTGTGTGACTAACCTGCTGTGCCCCAGGTGAAAGGGCCAATGAGCATTAACATGAAACAAGAGCAGAGCTAATCTCTTAACACTGCGAGGGAAACCAGCAGGTCTGGCTTGTATTCAGCCCACTGTCAGGTTATCTCGGGAGACAGTTAGACCATTTGCAGTCAAAAGTGCTCCACTGCTGATAGCATTTTAAATCAAGAAACCATAGCAGCCCTCTTTTCATGCTTTCCTTTTCAGGAATGCGTGACAGCTTGAGCAACTGATAGACTCCACACTGACCTCTGTCTTTGTGTGTTGACTCTTTCTTTCTCTCTCTTATTTGGTGTGGACTGGAAAGTCCTTTGCCCATTAGCCTATATGATGAAGTTATCAATTAAACATGAGATACACCAATGTGGTTCTTGACCCCAGGTTGACATCTGTTTCACTATGTATCTTGGACAGAGGAAACTGTGAAACAGAAAACATAACCCAGGGACACATCTGCTATAATAGGATATAAAAGGATGGTTGTGTGAATTATGATTTACACTATTATGTGAGCTCAGTGTACAAGGCCAGCAGTTTAAAAGCATGTCATCTTATTATATGGTGGTAGTTGAAGTTATTGTGGGGTACCAAACTTGGTACTTTAAGGCTACTGTCCGAATTATGTTGATACTACTGAGTATCACATTAAATCAATCTGTGCCAAATTACTGTGCCTGAGACTGCATCTAGGTGAGAACAATGGGTTCAGACAGGAGGCGGAAGCACCATGAAGCACCCCAAAACTGGGAGGCTGCCCACAGAACTCCGTGGCTGGCTTTCTTGCTTTGGGGTGCTTTGTGGCTGAGACAATGGAGCTCAATGGAGCTTACAGGTTCAGAAAGGAGGTAGAAGTGCCCAGGAGCTGGGAAGCCGGCCACAGAGCTCTGTCAGCTTCAGCTGAAGATATCGCTGCACAGCAGTAGTTTTGACATCTTGCTTTTTTCTTTTCTATTTTATTTTAGAAATAACGTAGCATCACTGCTGTTTGTGATTGTTTTTTATAAATACGTATTTATTCCATGTATTTCAGTTATGTCTAAATAGAGCATGAGAGAGATTAGCAGACACACATGGGCCTACACACATACACACAAAAGCACGCAGACACAGATGTAATGAATAGAAAAGAGCAGAGGAACAGAATTACTTGACTGTACTTCTGTTAATACAGAAAAGGAAAAGTACCAAGAGAAGGTACCGTTGAGTACCGAATTCCAAGTACCGAAACTAGTATCAATACGGTTCAAATGTAAAAGGTATCCAATCTGAGTTATCGTTCCTTGTCTGTATTTACAGGAAGAGACACATACTACTTCCAAAAAAAAAAGCCCAAATTCTGTTACATAGATGATCCTTGTTTTGTCCTTGTCCTTGTAATGACTTGTAAAGCTATCTGGTAAATGGCACCTATGGTAGTATTGTCATCAGTGACAGTGGTGAGACTAGCCAAACAGTTACATCAGCAGGAGGGATTACATCGATATCTGCAGTGTCAAATTGAAGGCAATGGCTGCTTAATAAAGATTTTGATGCGTTCAAATCAGTGTAGGAGCAGTGGTGGGGGTCAGGGTATAGATCCTGTGACTCAATGGTTGCCAATTGGATGCGCAACCAGGTTGAAGAAATCTAGCCGGAAAGTGAAAGAGCAGCATGTGTCCCTCCCTCAGTGTCACAGTTTAGGCACCCTGGAGTAAGACACTTCAGATAAGACTGTCCAACAGATGAGACTAAGGTCGTTTTGAGCAGCTTTTAGGAATATAGGTAAAACAGTAATGACAGATATCAGTATTTACTTTACATGAGCCAGGTCTACCTTTTTTCCGCCTGTCATTTATATGACTTTAAGGCATTTGGCTGTCATGGCTGTCAACAGACAGTGAAATGGTAAGGGGTGATGAATAGGCGATGATGACATTTCTAAAAGAAACTGGTCCCATGGTTAGTCATTTAGCTGTACTAGACTAGACAATTGCCCTGTTGTGTCATGTGGATAAGCAGAACAAATAGTGAGTCACACTGTCCAAATCCATTCACAAGCAGTTGACAAGCTAAATCCAAAATATTGTAATTCATAAACCCACAGTACATCCATAAGCTTAAACTCAGATTTCTCCCCGTACTTTACATGCTTTGTTTTTATTCATAAATGCACAAACAGAGAACACTGTGGAAAATTTGTGTGCGAGGCAAAGGTTTTGTGTCTGGCAGTGGGTGCAGTTGCAATGGATCTAATTTGTGTTGTTGGTACAGTATATTGATTTGCAGAGGGACCACTGGCTTAAGATATTGTTATTGACGTGCCCCAGCACAGTTCCAGAGAGGTGGGTTTAAGTGGTTTTGAAGAGCCAGTGATAAACATAAAACTGTGAGGCAGCACTCAATCAACAAGTTGGACTCGTTTCTACATGGTATTACACTAAAGCCAGAGCAGGTACAAATACAGCTGTCATGCATTCATTTCTGTGAGCTAAAGGTTTCAACAATGTTGCACATATTTTTCTCTTCTTCTTCTACATTGCTCCAGCTTATGTTTTTTCTCAACAACAATTTGAGGCCATAAAAATCTCTGAAAGAATGTTAGAGTCTCACAATGTGTGATTCTACATCGTGTTTACTGTCTAGTCTTCACAGATCCATAATGTTGATGCTTTCATGCCACGCTATACCTTTGACATACTCTCCCAATAAAAAACAACCTGTCACCGTCCGTTAATGTACAGTAGCCATAAATGTTTGATGTGTAAGGTGCCCCCTTTAAAAACCTGGGACCAGTTCCCATTATCTGTAGCCGTCTACTAAAAGTTGATGAAGCATGCAATGTGTTGCTTCAAATTACTATTGACCCACAACCAGCACTGGATTTAACAAGCTTATGTTAATTCTCAACGTGAATCTCGGTTTTAGTACCCTGTCACCTTATGATGTAACATCAAATTGATTTAGATTAGAGTAGCTCATGAGTTCTTAACCCTTGATAAACAGAAAATCTAAAAAAGATGCCAAAGTAGGGCAATGCAAGAGAAGCACAGCACTGAATGATTAAGGTTAAAAGCATTGTCAAAGCCAAACCCCCAAAAAAGTTGTAGCAACGTTACATTTGTTGTAATGGAAAAGCAAATACTTTAGCAAGCTAACTAAGTTAATCACCGGCAACTACCCACACAATGGAAACAGACCAACTCGTCGTCACTCTTTATCCACATCCTCTCTTTCAGTGCTTGGCGGTATAAGTGAAAGTCAAGCCTAGATTTACTCTCATATTGGAACTAGCCTTTTTTTTTGGCATTTCGCCTTGCTACATTTGCTGGGGGTGTTAGATGTTTAGTAGGGATGCACGATAATATCGGCACGTCAACAGTATCGGCCAAATTTGCTTTAAAATGAAGTATCTTAATTGACCAACATGCTGCTAACATTGGTATCGGCCAGTGTCAGCTTTAAAATGAACTATCAGTATCGGCCAACATGCTTTGCCTGAAGTCGCACAATGAATAAATATTACATAAATTGAAAAGTATTGTATTTCATGTCTCCATCTGCTGGTGGACCATCACAATAAGAGTATACTTACATAATATGATGTTAATCTACTACAGAAGACACTTGATGATAAGTAAAATTAGGTAGGGGAAAAAAAGTGGATATATATTGATATTAGTATTGGTTATCAGTCAAATGTAGGAATGTCCCGATCCGATATTCGTATCGGTATGGGCTGCTGATATTAGCAAAAAACGTGCATCGGATCGGACTGCATGGAAAAATGCCGATCCAAGAACTCCGATCCAGTTTTTCATGGAGTATGATCCAGGTTTTCTGGCCAACCCATCGCTCTGCGATTCAAGCAGTCCTTGATCCGCTCCAGCACTTACTATCAATCCACCAGGCCAGCATGCAGACACACAGGAAACAGCAGCACCAGGCTGGCACTGACACCACAAAAATAACTGAAAAGGAAAGGCTGCATTGTTTGTTAAATGTCAACAGTGTCTTGTGGTGTTAATCTATTTTTTATTTATTAGGAGGCCAAAGCACAAGTGTGTGGAGTCTTGCTGCTATTTTAATTTCAATGTTAGACATTTTAAAGATTTCTTGTGTTGATTTATTTTCTATTTATTAAGGGGCCAAAGCAGCCAAAGGAAACCAGCTATATTTTTTATTTAATGTTCAAGTTTAAAGTTTGTTTATTTAACCCTGTTAACAATAAACAGGTCAGTTTCTCATACCAACTGTTGTGGATCATTCTAACTAACCCGATTAAGTTGTTCTTGTTAGAGTAATATCGCTTGATCAAACCTTTTCTAACATGACTGACAACAAAATAAGTGAATATGTATAATACGCGCTTGGATCGGATTGGTATCGGTATCGGCCAAAACTCAAGGAAGTAATATCGGTATCGGATCGGAAGTGAAAAAGCTGGATCGGGACATCCCTAGTCAAATGAGTTGTTACATATCGGCATATTGGATATTGGCAAAAAATCCAATATTGTGCATCCCTAATGTTTAGTGCTTACAGCCTGGCACCTGGTCACTACCTTTTAAATAAAGCCCTGACCTCACTTGTGAGCTGTTGTTGGCTGGGGGCTGCACATTCATGAACGTTGAACATAGCAAAACAAGAGGAAAATACAGGCAGAGGCATAGTATACCTTTAAGATTTGTGCATGTTGAGGTGGGTGTGAAATGACAGTTGAATTATTATAGCACTCTGCAAAGACTTAACAAGATGTGTGCTATAATCCAGTGACCCTGAATCTATAAAATTGCTGATGGCATTCGGGCCTCAGCATTGTTTTTGCACCAGCGGTCTTAAAAGGTTCCTCTCAAGCATTTACATGAGCAGGGTGACATTCCCTATAAAGAAGTGATTCAGTGTATGGTTTTTTTTACTGCACAGTATTCACAGTGGAGAAAAAAATCCAAGCATAGAAGCATGTGTATTAGTCAGCATTCAGTGCAGAAGCTTCTTTAGGCCTATTTGATTATTGCTGTTTTCTTCCAGGACGGTATTTCAATTTCTCAATATTAAAGGCAAGTGCTTTTCTTAGAGGAGGTGCAACAGGCCTAAAGTATACTGACATCAGAAACCATGGCAACCCAGTGAGCAGATGAGTCAAAGGGTTAACATAAATGTGCAGTCTTAACTCAGAGATATGTGTTTGTTTGACATTACCTACAATTCGAGTATCTTGTCTAACACATTTTCTTCTTGCTGAAGGACGTAGGCACATGACCAACATGTGCCAAGCCATAATGTTTCTGTTTTGTACAGAATTCTTTGATGAATTGCTGGCATGGGTTATTCTTACTTTACAAAATTGCTCTTGCAGTTGTAGTAGACCAGCTGTGTGCATTTTGATCATGACCAGCATAAGTTTTCAAGGATATTCAAGAACCTTTGGCGTCCTTAAATTAGTGGTGAATTAGTTCTCGCCACTTCTGCAATCTGCTTGATTAGACATGCTTTGTCTTTCCATAAAAAAAACCCCAGCTACTTTCCAAAGAGAAGACAGCCAATGCAGATGTTGAAACTGGTAGTATTAGGATCACTGCAGAAGGAAGCTTACAGGAACACTGATCTATTGTTTTTGTTGTTTTATTCAGAGGGAGAAGTAGTGTGCAGGGTGCTGCAGAGTGAGCTGTAGGGTGGACCGTATTTTCAACTGATACTGTTTTTGACCACAGCAGCGCCTTGTGTGTGGCAATACAGTAGGCCTTTCTAAGTTAAAGATTTTATCTGCATTCATGTGATTTTGGCTAACCATTCACGCTAGTCAGTGCTCAAATGATTCTTGATAATAAAAGCTCCTGTTATGAAAGCAGATGTTCTTGCTACAGCAAAGCAGAGTGATATGACTTACAACTTGAAAATATGCTGTGCCAGTGAAATCATTGTACTGAATAGGGCAAAGTAAAATCCAAGATGTGATATTATGACTTTCTTTTTACACCTCCGTCATATTGCCCTTACTGCTGCCACTGGTGCCTGGTTCGACATTGCATACTTTCCTTACCAGACCGTTGACCTATAATGTTCCTTCATTATTGTTGCAGTATAACTTCCTCTGACAAGTGGAAGCACTGGGAGCAATGCTACAGAGAAGAACTCCTTATGGACAACTAGCAAGACCACCAAATCAGTGGAGGAACAGATTTCCTACTGTGTATACTACTGTATATAATTATATATACATTATTTAGAAGGGTACTAGTCCTCTCAACAGTCATGAGGGGGAGTTGGGTGTTAGGACTTGAGGTTCATGTTGGCTTTGATTTCTGTGCACCAGCTCTACAATCATCATTCTTCCAGGGTTTCCCGCACATTTATTTATTTATTTGTGGCAGCCCGCCAGGATATCAGTATTTTCAGCCACATATAGGTTCTCTATTTTTGGAGCTGGACCGTTCATTAGGAGCACTGTTGAAATATATATACCGTTCTGTTATTCGGAGCACCACACTCTCGGAGCGCAGCACCTGCTCTCAGGACAGACAGACAGAACAGCAGAATGCCATGCGCAGTAAAAGTGAAACTTAACCTTTCATTAATTCATGTAGAAATTGAAAACTTTCTTATAACAACAGCGCTCTCATTTTAGTGTTGTGCATTATTTTTCCAAGCTACTTTAAATTAAACCAGCTGTGTTGCCATGGAAACCATGCACCCTGCAGTCCAGTGCTTGGTCTAAAAGTTTTGCTTTTACTTGCTTTTGCAGCAGCTGCTTCTCTAATCCAACTGACCTGATATGATCAGCTCTGATTGATCCAACCACAAACTAATTGACTCAGTTTCTCCACTGGGCATCTCAAACTCAACAAACTGCAGCTGAGGAAAAAAATAGTCATGAAGCAAAAACTGTCTATTTCATCCCCTTAAATCACACAAATCTACATTACTGATTATAGAAGATAATAGAAGGAACATGAAAATCACACATTGTTGTAGCTTATTTAGATCACATTCACAGTACTCTACTGGGTTAAGAACCTCTTACCGAGATAGGAATTTAATTATTCCAAGGACTGCACATTGAGAGATTCTGCCCCCTCATTTCACTACCACACATATCATTTATGTTTTGACTGTGAAATATATAAAAACTAGGAAACAAAAATGCCTCAGAGGGAGAGCTGAAGAAGATCACGCAGCTCCAATACCTCCAATCTGACAAGATCTAATTGAGTCTCCCCCAAATTCTACAAGGACCTGCATTAATTACATTTAGAACACAGCAGTAGCCAAACATGCTGTACCAAATTACAGAACACAGCAATTACAGATATAAACAGAAAGCACAAAGCAATTTCAGAAGGAAAACACAAACATGGATTCTAGGATGTTTCACAGTAGAATATGTAGAGACGATAGACCGACATGGCTGCCCTCAGGATCCAGAATTGATGAGTTAGGCCAAATATAGGCTAATTGTCCAATATTATAAGTGTTTAAGTGTATTTATTTCAATTCAATTTACATTTAGTTTTTTTTTTCTGCCAACCAAAGAGGACGTGACAACTTCATTGTACATGTTGTGCTTAATTTCCCTGAAATGAACAGTCTGCATTGGACTTCCAGATGGCACTTGTATGTTCAGCAATCCTTATTTTAAGATTTCTAGTTGAAGCCCATTTAAGTGTATACATTTTAAATATATAAAATATTAAAATTCTTATATGTATAGTATTATTATATATTATGTACAGTAAAATGACAGGCACATCCCATATTAGGAGTTAATGTGTAAACTTACTGAAGTGTTATGGGGTGGGTGGAGACACTTTCATATAGTGGCGTCTAGTAGGATGCTCTATAGAGACAAAGCGTGACGCATCATACTCTGAAAACCAGGCCCGCCAGAGGAAAACCTGCCGCAACAATATACAAACAAGGGCTAAAATGCTTACAAAATGGCAGCAGCTAGCTAAAAACATTAGAGATCAGCATGTCAAAGGATTATTTAGCACCTTATGTCTACCACAGAGATAGAGTCTCTTCTCTTTACCTGGCTTATCTTGGAGAAATTATCCCACTGAATGGCCAAAAGGAAAATATGTCAGTACTCACAACTGTTTGATCATTATTTAACCTAATCAAGATTAAAACCAATTAACTTAGATAGCTTCAACCTCTACAGTTTGTCACACCAACTTAGCAAAATGCTTGATGCATGTAGGCAGACTGAATGGTAGAAACCCAAAGTTTTCCCATATCTTCTGCTGGTGCCTCCTGCCTTATTGCTTAAAAGCTCTTTGTTTTTGGTTCGGCAGCTTGTAAAAGTGTAGTTATGGATTGTTTACCCTATTGGTAGTGCATCCCATCACAAAGCAGCTTTTAGGCATTTTTATGTTGTTTGCTAGCAGATATAAATGACAAGGAGGCACCTTCAAGCATTACAAAGTCAAGTACAGTGATGAATTGTTTTCCCATCTGGTGGGGGGCGGGACTTAAATGCACTCTGTCTCTATACCTTCAGATTTCAGAACTACAGTGCTTGCGCTTAAAATAAGATACAGGCATAGGAGACCAGTCTTTTTTGTGCATTCTCTGCTCTCTTCAAAGTGGGAATAAGTAAGCCCAGTGACTTGCACCATGAAGCCAATCAAACGTGTAAAGAGAAACATGTTAAAGGGCAGGAACATGGCCTATTTTGTGATGGAGTACATGGTGACTCATGGAGGGATGGAGAGTAGCCTTTTTGATTGTTTCTCTGTATTCACAATAAAGGAGAACACATAATCTGTATATGGGCATTTCCATGCCAAAGATGTAAATGTGTGTGTGTGTATCTGGTGGCTTTGATTTTGACTTCACTGGGGCTTGGCAGTACATCGCGCCATTGGACTTGTTTGTATTTAATCAGATTGACTGCCAACATTATTAATAACTGTGGAAGAAAGAGGGTAAAGGAGAAAATGAAGGAGAGGGGAGGGAAAGGTGCTGACAGAGAGCTGTATAATAAGCTTTTGTACCTTGGACATCTGCCCCCCCTCCTCTCTTTCTCTCAGTCTCTCCTTCTGTCTGTCTGTCAGAATCAGAGGGAATGCGGTGAATATTCCTTCAGGGGACAAGACACCCCAGGTGAATAGGGTACAGTTCTTAACTATAGATGCCAATTTGTTTGAAGAGAGATATTCGCACATCCAACTGTCTCAGATGCAGGTTCGTTGGAAAATATCACTTAAAATACCACACCATGAAACTTCCACAGTAGATTTCTGACAGTAACACATACATTTTTTAATTAACAAGTTTTCTGAGATTCTATGTTTAAATATGCAAATGGCGCATTGTCAAGTTAAATATGCCAGCAATATTTCCAGCACAAAAATTTAAATACTGGGTAAAGCCAGGTTTAAAATTCTTGTTTCACTTTGTTGTCTATATTAAAGTCAAAGGTTTTTACTGGGGAGATTTTGGATTTCTCTTTTTATCACTCCATAAATCAAAAAATACTGTCAACAGTGATAAAAAAAGATACATTTTCGCCTTGTTTTTAGGAATAAAATGTTCTATAAATCAGGATATGATATATGATTTATGAACAAACCCCTCTGTAAAACCTAATAGATATAACCATAAAACTTTTCAAGTTAAAGCATTATTAAATTCAGTATGCACTTCTTGAATACATTTCCAGAACAGAAATCTGAAATAGAATAAGCACCTGAATGTTTACTTTGGACATTTTCTTCCTGCTAGTCTGGAAGAAGACATGTTGTGGAAGCAAAGTAGCTGTAGATCTCAAAATTGACCACTGCTTGAAAAAACAATGTTCTCACCTGGGGTGTCATGCCTTATCTGATTTGCCATACCCACATTTCAGTTACATGTATGGATGATAAAATACCTTTTTTGGTTTTAATACATGTAGATGCTGTTGCTTTAGTGTTTTTTTTGGGAGGGCTTTTATATATGCTAAAAAGAAATAAACAGAAAATAGATTGCGAGTGGTCACTGTCTTGTTGATTGCACCCCAACCTTGAAATTGCTCTCTAAACAAGTATTAAGCTCTGAGAGTGAAGACCGAAGACAGTTTAAGCTGTGTTGGAGAAAGCCCATGTCCACTCATTGATATTCAGAGGCTCTATGAGTGAGAGCTGTAAACAACCAGAAAGCCCTGGAATTGGCACTCGAGGCGTTGCAGGACACACACACACACACACACACACACACACACACACACACACACACACACACACACACACACACACACACACACACACACACACAGTCTCTGGTTTCTTAACAATGCTAGACATTCACATGTATTCAGACTCTTTTTGAACAGAGACACACAAGCCATAGCCCCCACCACACTCCCTCACTCCCTCTCTCTTTTCCTCGCTCCCTTGCTCTTCTTTCCTCCCCCTCTCCGGGTCTGCACCACATCAGCAGCAGCTGGAGAGTGCAGCATAGCATTTCAGAGCAGAGCAGAGACGAGGAGGGCAGGACAGGCAGAGTGGCCCTGTGTGGGCCATCCAGCGGAGAGAGGGAATCTGCCCGCTAACGTTGAGCACATCTCTCCCTCTCTCTCTCTCCCTCTCTTCTCCAGAGCTGCAAGCAGAGAAACAACCAAGCTCCTCCTCCCCTGCCACTCAGGAACTGATGACAAGGCTGGGCTTTTTACTAGGAGAAGGGATCCCGGGTACGGCACGCATACCTATGGACGACAAGAATGAAAAGAAGGTATTTCATTTTCTCCCTCCCCTACAACTCCCTCCCTCTTCCAATAGCAGCTGCTGCCACTGCTGCAGCACACAGATAGAGAGATAGAGGAGAGAGTGAAAGGATGAGAGGAGGGAGTTGTGACATTGTAACAGAAGAATGGATTTTTTTGTTGCAGCTTGATTCATTTTTTCCCCCTGTGCATTATCTTTGGATGGGGATTTAGGAACACCTCTGGGAATTTTTTTTTTTTTTTGGCACAACAAACAACGGTAACTGTCAAACTGTTTTGTTTGAGATTTGAGTTAAAAATGTTCTAAAGAAAGTAACTGCATATTTAAAATTGGCTGCATGTGGTTTTATTCTCTCTCCGGTGTGGTGTATGAGTCTCCCAGTAACTTGAGTGCTATTCCAGGGGCTCTTGAGTATGTAACAAGAGTGTTTGAGCCCCGGTCCAGAAATAGAGTTATGTTAGGTCTGAGCCTCAGTTTGTTTGGCTCTACTAATTAAGATGGGGCTGTGCGAAAGAGCAGAGCCCAGCACGCTACGCTTCCCTCATTCATCTCGTGTCTCGGACACGTTTTAACACTGAGCCGGCAATCCTGGGAACAGGAAAGAGACTTAGAAAGTATTTTATGAATCATGTTTAATAGTTGAAATGTGTGTAGTGTAATGGTTTTAACTCCTGTTTGTGTGTGTGTAGGTGTGTGTGTTTTCAGAGCTCAGCTGGGGAGGACATTATTGTCATCTGCCAGCAATTCTCTTTTCCTCCATACTGCTGTTTTACAACATGTCTTAAACTCAGCATGTTGTTTTTAGTTCTGCTCAACAGTAAATTATTAAATGTCAGTAAGCTGTTTGGCTTTTAATGTGATTTGTTGGGTGGCAAGAGCTCTGGGTGCAGCCTTAGGCTGGAAATTACCAGGCAAAAACTACCAGCATGCTGTCACAAAAAAAAAACAGGTGGGACTTAGAAATGGGAAATGATATGTCGTTAATATTAGCATTCCACAAGTTGCTAATGACGCCTTAAGCCATGCAATTTCCCTCTTATTTGGCTGTTTGTATTCTCTCAGCATGTCACCGCACAAACATGTAGACATTTAAACAGCAACAGTCAGTACATCTTGATCGACATGTTAGTCCCACTCCTGTCTCAAATTGGCTAAGCACTGGTGAGTCTTACTGTTTTGGGAGATCAGTCGGGTTGAAGAAGAATGAATTGTTTGCAGCAGAAACACTGCTGTAATGTTTTAAGCAGGACAAAGATTTCTATTGTTTAACAAACTAATTTAAAATCACAACATATGTACAGTAAGTACTGTAGTTGTTTGTAGAATGGTCCTCAAACATTTTAGATTATGCAGTGAGTGAAAGAGGCTTTATAACAGGTTGGGGATGTTTGGGTTTAGGTATAATGTTAGAAATACTTCGTGATGTTTTGCTGAGATTTTAATTGGAGGACTTTGTTTGAGGCAATGCACAGGCTTGTGGTAAATGGTGCTTGAGAAGCCAACTGTGGGTGAAAGTTCCACAGGCAACAAAATATCTCCAGAAAAGTTGGTGTATTGAGGATGAGGATTGAATTAATTTGACCTGGGCTTATAAAGGTGGTTTTTAATTAGTGTATTATATGTCTGGGGTTGTGTTTGTGGAATAGTAGGACAAGAATGACCTTCTTGAGCTACAGTATATTGTGTGCAATCAGAATACAGTTGAAGGAAGATGGGGAGACAGGACAAACCAGCTTTAATTTAGGTCTCTACGGTTGTCAGTTAGCTCAAACAAAGATTCAGCTGCTGTATGGTTGTCGGACAGGCTTGGTGGCGTGCATGAGAAAGGTAGCTATTGTGTCACAACAAAGTAGGGACTTTTTCCCTTGTGAAATTTTCTTTAGGCTTATTTTGGTTCTTCCAGACATATAAGTGTGTAATTTTCAAGCCTTGCTCCTTTTACAGAACTCATGCCCTTCGGCTTGTGTGTCATGCTCACACGTAAAAGCCTTGTTTATTTGCGAGGGAATTGTTTGCATTGCTTTCACATGATCCAGGTAAATAGGCAATGAACTTGGATCCAATCATTCTTTACAGTTTTCTCAGTACTCCCTCCAAATAAGGCCGGAAAAATATTTTTTGTTGTAGTTATTGCCGCTCATGCTGAAAAAATGTGAACGTGTTGCCAGCTGACAGTTTATATTGGGTTGACTTCATACTTCATTGACATATTTGATTAGTAGAGCACATTCTTGGTGTACCTTAACCCCTTTCCCTGATCTTTCCTTTCCCCCAGTGCTCTGTGACTAGCCAGGGTATCAGCCCCTGCTCTACGCTGACCAGCAGCACGGCGTCTCCCAGCACTGACAGCCCATGTTCCACACTCAACAGCACGACCAGCCGCCCACCTCTCAGCCGCTCCAGCCCCTGTGGGACCATCACAAGCCCCAGCTCCACACTTGAGAGCAAAGACAGTGGGATCATAGGTGAGAAATAGCCACCTCCTTCATCATTCCTGAATAGCAACCTGTATGGTGGAGGAAAAACAGAAGCTAGTCGCACCCATGTCCTTACTTAGAGGTACCCTAGTGGAGTTTTTGACTAATATTTAGCATTATATAGCAATGTTTTTGCAAGCAAATCCCATTTTCTTTGTGTTTTGTGGTGGACGCAGTCACATTCTTGCCACAGACTTTACGCTACTGACTGTGGTAATGTACAGATTGATGTAATAATGGGCCAAGATGGCAGCAAAACAAACAGGTAGCTAGCTATTTGTATTCAAGACAATTATCTTAAAGGGACAATTAGCCACAAAATCAAAAACACAAAAGCTTTCCTCTTATCTGTAGTGCTATCTGTCAATCTGGATTCTTTTGAGTGTTGGAGATATTGGTTGTAAAGATGTCTGCCTCCTCTCAAATATATTTTGACTATATGGCACTGGGCTTGTCGTTGTCAAAGTGCCAAAAAAACACATTTGAAATACTCAACAGCAATGTCTCTTTCCAGAAATCATGACCCAGTTAGTCAAGATAATCCACAGCCTTGTTGTGAGCAGTTTGATGCAGGAACTATTTTCTTTCTACCAAACTACACCTGTCAACTATATCACCACTCAGAAGGAAGGGTGCATCTACTCATGGACGAGAGGCTTGTGCTCGTGACAGCGCAAAATGTAAATCTCAATGGTGTCCTCCTCGGCTGTTATGTAATGTTAGTTAGCCCAGTGGTGATAGATAAGCTTGCAGTAAATGCACACTATGTATTTTTTTGCCACTTTGAGTACCATAAGCGGAGTACCATCTAGTTCCATTATATTGGCAAGAAGGCAGACATCTCTACGGTCAATATCTCCAACATATTTAGCAGCTCACGCCAAAACAATCTAGACTGATAAACATCACTACAGGTAAGAGGAAAAAAATACATTTTTTTTTTAAATTTTAGGGTGAACTGTTCCTTTAAATTGGAAAAGATGAAACAGAACTAAAGCATTCAACAGACATTCACTTGTGAACCCAAATAACATAAAGCAAGATATAGAATGTCTGTCAGATAACCTCAAACTGACTTCACTGTTGGTTAAAACCACCTGTGGTGCCTTTGCCAAAATAGTCAGCAGCCATGCAAGGAATGCCAGTGATGAGCCAAGTCAGCTGCAGATCCAGTGGGAAACCAGGCACAGGGAATCAATAGCAGAGTTAGGAGCGTGAGTAGCCCATATCAGAGTAATAACAGAAAATGGCAGCTTACCAGTGGCTACATCAGTTGCTGGGTTTGATAAATTAAAAAAAGATATATATATATATATATATATATATATATATATATATATATATTGGTAATGACATATGCTCTGCTGACCTCTTAGTAATCTTTTTTGGCATTTATGCTGCACAGCACAACTGACAGCACAGATTTATCTGCACACACTTTATATATTCTTATCAAATATTACAGTATTTCCCATGAAACTCTTCTATTTCTAATTTGCAATCTGAAAGTATCACCACCACTTAATGATTTAGACCAGGAAAGTCTCACCTGCGTCATGTCCCTCATTCATCATTTTCTTAAAGCTTTTGGATTTTTTTGTGGAACTGAATAGCATTTGTGACAGGTTGTATTCATCCTCTACCATGTGTCAGTTTTCAGCGTGTATTGAGCCGTTCTGGTATAAGAGAGCATTGAGGTGACAGTTGCCACAGTTTAACGTCGTATTGTATCTCTAGTAATAGCCCTGTAAGACATCTGGGGATTTACACAAGCTGACAGGAATACGACGTAGTCTATTGATACATTAATCCGTCTGCTGTTCCTACTCACAAACCTTCCGGTGGCTTTACAAATGTTAGAGATTCATTCTGAAAATGGCTTTTGAATTTTTGTAGTGGGAATTCAATAGCAAGTTCTAACTGTATGATCCTGCCGTTATCCTCAGTTGAACTTAAATCATTTCTGAGGAGAGATTTTGGGGGAAGTTAATATCCTCATGACATGATTGTTCTGCAGTAGATAGCAATGCATGCCAACACCAGATACAACACAACAGTTTGGATTACCACTACTGCAGGGTTGACGTAACTGATTGCCATGAGTCAGTCATTCTGTCCCCCCAGAGCAATATCAAAGCTAGCTGCTAAATAATTTATGGAAGCTCTGATATAGTATCCTCCAGCATTAAGCATCGACATGCTGCCACCCAGGATGAGACAAAGAGTAATGTCGCATGTGTTGTGGTCTGTCTTATCGTTAAGCTACTTTGCTTTTGTCAATCGAAATTTATTTTGTGAGAGAAAGACACGATGTGACGTTGGTCTACCCACCCGCCCTGATCAGACTGTGCAGGCACGGACGAGAACAAAGCTATGTTGTGTCCACAAGTCAGATTCCAGCCGGTGATTAATGTTGCCTGCTCTTTGAGGTTTGACTCTGAGTCTGATTTCAAAAGCACATTAATTTGGCTTTGTACTGCGTTAAAAGCTCCTTGGTGGAATTGGGGAGATTTTGCAATGTCTTAACATTTACAAAATAGCTCCCTGAGGAGTTTCTGCATGAGGTTCCTGCAGAAGGACTTATAAGAGCCCTGCAGCAATGACCATTACCAGCTCTTCGTATGGTAAAATGACACACTCACTATATGCTTAAATGAATAAATAATGATGTATTCATTGCCAGGTGCTGTAGTTCAACAAGTAAGCAATCACTGTAATCTCTTCTACTACTAAAATCTGTGATGATGGCTAATGCCATGCTTAGAGCATGCTGCTGTCATGAGTTACTTCATATTTGCAAAGGTACAGTACAGGAGTCAAAGGGGCCAGGATGTGTTGTATTCAGTGCTAATTTTTATGACCGTTTTATTTGACTAAAACTATACTAAAATAGTCAATAAAACTTTAGGTTGGCTGAATATGATAAAAACTAGCAAGCACATTTGACACAGGACCAGACTAAATAAAAAAATAACTGCCAAAATTAACACTAGTTATATTAATATTAGTGATGATGCAACGTGCTGCTGCATTATGAAATCCAGATTAGGAGTGTGTGATGCAAACGCAGCCAGCTGGCCAGTCAGTCCCAGTCCTCTGACTGTTCTGATGTTTCTGTATCCAGCTGCAGCCCGTGTACCTTTGGCCCTTCACTCATCTTTTAGGCCCGTAATAGATGGCTGGGTCGGCCTGAGGGAGGATTAAAGGATTTGTTGTCATGTTAGCAAAACACCTGTCTGAACCCAAAAATACTGAAGGCAGTTTTAAACACTAGCTCTTCAACGTTACATTTTCATATATTTAAGTGTGAGTTTTGTGTTGTAGCACAGCAGCCAGTTGGTGTTTATGCTGTATTATATTGGATCCTTCAACTGATGATCCATGAAAACAACAAAAGACATTCGAAGAGTCTGGGCTGAGGAAATGAATTCAAGACCATGCCATCATGTCTTTCCAGTTTTCATTAGTGCAAGCAGACTGTCTGTGTAAGTATGAAATCAGGTGGTGAACAGTGTTGATAAGGGCAATGAGGAAAGCAGGGAGTTATTCAAAGTTAAAAGTTCCATTACAGCTCAGTATCTCATTAGAGATGAAGACAGATAAATGTTCATGGCACACAAAGAGCGTCTTACCTCCCTCGCTTGCTCTAATTCCCTCTCTGTTTTCATCTCCCCCCAGCCACCATCACTAGTTCTTCTGAGAATGATGACCGCAGTGGCTCCAGCCTGGAGTGGAGTAAGGATGGCAGCCTGAGAGGCAGTGGGCGCCATGGCCTGGCACAGAGTGTGCGGGCTGACACCTGCTCTCCTGTGGCCGAAGAAGACTCCAACAGTGCCACAGCAACGCCAGCAGACACCCCATCCCGGACGGACCAACAGCAACAGCAGCAGCAGCAGCAGCAGCAGTCCAACACATCAGCAGGGGCCCCACAGCCTCCAAGTCACTCACCCGAAGGACCCATTCCATACCCTTCACAGACATCTTCTTCTTCTCTCATGATGCCGAGGCCGAACTCTGTTGCAGGTAAGAGCCCTATTTTCTGAGCCCTTGACATCTGGATGTCTTCTGTGATGAGGAGGGAAAGGCATGAGTCTGTATACCCTTCCTCATTGACTGTGTGCATACATTTAGCATTACATGAAACATTTTCCTCAACTTTCTTCTTGTCGCCTAGTAACCTTTGTTATGCTGACAGTAAAACTCCGACTCTGCGCTCGGGTGTCTCACTGCATTACATTGCCAGTCAGTTCAAGATTGTGACGCTATGATATGACCGGTGCCTGAGGCTGACAAGTTTGGTGTCAATTCTAGTACAAGCAAGTGACAGACACTGACAGGAAAAAAGCACGTGTAGACATAAAGGGAACGAGCTGTTTTTCAGAAGCCAGGTTGTGCTTTTCAACGACGATCAGGGTATCAAGGCAGCAGTTTGGGATTAGGCAGCTGTTGTATGCTGTGCCTCAGCCCTGCCTGCCATGTCAGACCTAAACGCAAACCACTGTCTGGCTGATCTGTTCTGCATTCCTGCCCTGGAAACTCCCTGTTATGGCTCGGCTCGCCATATCCACACAGCTGTCACAGTTGTTGATATCCCTTCGCAGCCCCCTTTTCCCCCTCTGTCTTTCCCCCCCTGTCTTTCCCCCCTTTTCCATTCCCAGATCTCCCCCACACTGCCTGCCTCTGTTTTTGCTGTTGCTGCCTTTGACCTTGGCCCTGTTGTTGTAACTCACGCAGCCGAAAGTTTTACATCTTCCTTTAAAACTAGAGTCCGTAGCCGAGTTGAGAAGTTGATGCAAAGACCAACAAAAACCAAGCCCTCACTGAATGCCATGGATGAACGAGTATTTGAGAACATCATTTTCAGCTCTGTTCCCCCCTTAGGATTAACTAAAGACAGTTGTTGGATTTGAATGTGTAAGTAAACTGTGAAATCACAAGCAGTGTAGTCTGCAGCTCTACCTACAATCACATGCTGTTTATACTCCATACCCAGGGGAACATGCTGCACGTGCTTGACTTGACTGTAGACACTAGAAATGACAGCAGTATAAAGATGAGTTAAATGTTTGCTTGTCACAGCTGTGTCAGGCTACAGCGCAAGTTGTGTGTAACTCTATTTTAGGGAAGATGAAGATTGTACCGAGGTGAGGGTAACACCGTTTGAAGAGCAGATGAACTTTGTCACGTGGCATTGTACAAGTAGACAACTTCATTGGTGAGGCGAAATCACAGGAAATTGCAAAGGCAAGGGCAGGCTGTGCAGAATTGGGGAAAAAAGCATATAAACATAAGTGGACTCAGGTCAGACCAGTAGCCAAGATACTGATAGGAAAAAAAAAAAAAAAACCTTTTAGACTGAGACAACAAATAAAACACTAGAATTCAGACTGAGATCAGACAGCGCAGTAAATCGCTCAGCATGTGAGTATTTGTGTTTAGCTGGGAGATTATGGTCAGATTTTGTTGCTAAGGAGCAGACAGGGTGAAAAGAGTTTTACCCATTTCACCTGGATACCACAGCTGCCAATGTGTTCAAGATCAAATGCTTTATTGCTGTAAAATATGCCTCCCTTGGGTTTGACCTTGATGAAATACAGTAGCTTTTCAGTCGTGTCTGCTACTTCTACAGTGTGTTTTTCTTCTATTTGATGACATCTAGCTCAGGTTTCTATTGAGTTTGAATGCACTTATTGTGAGTCGCCTTGGACAAAAGTATGTGCCAAATGAATGTAATGTAATGTAAAGGTGCCATGTTCATCTCAACGCCTTGACAATTTGCAACAAGTAGCCCATTTATCTACCGAAGGTAGTGTTATTTGGTTTGTTAATACTGTCCTTGCTGGGTACATTATGAAGAGAATATGAAGGAGTAGGTTTAAGAGATGGAAGCAGGATAAATTATACATGGTTGATGCATAACCTGCTGTCAGACATAGATGACATGTCATAGCTTATGTTTGGATTTCACATACTGTGCACTGCTTTTGCACATGACTTTGATAATGTTTCTATTTCTTTGCCCGTGTAAACACAAAGTGATACACGGCACTGTGCTGTTCAATGGCCATTTGATTGTTCGATGAGGCCATACCCTTTTACATCTCATCATTATTTTGCTGCTGACATAAACCTCAACGGTGCAGACACACACCGACTCATAAAGCCAACAGAGCAGGAAATATTTGACTGTTTATGTGTGTTGCATTGCGTGTGAGTGCCAGTCGCCTCGTCTCCCCGTGTGCTCCAGGAGTTTATTGGCTGATGTCATAGTTATGCAGCGTTGCCCTCTAGGGTCCTGCAGAATTCACACCTCAGATTTTACGCTGTGTGGCAAAGCCCTGAGAGAGGACATCAAGGACATGGTGAGACAACTTCATTTATGGCCCAGACCAATTTATGTCGGTGTCACGGTGTGCCAAGGACAATACGTCTTTTCAGTTGGTCCTCAATGAAATTGTATTCAATAAAAAGATCAATGATTCTAAACAAGCAAATCCCAAAGCAGAGAGGAGTAAATGGATGAGATACCGTTGTACAAAAGAAAGAAATATGTATGCGTCATTAGCACATTGTGTGTGTGTGTGTGTGTGTGTGTGTGCAAAAACCTTGGTGACTGTTTTCAGTTGTGTGGTTCTGTATGCCAGCACATCGGATAACGAGGTGTCTGCTGTGGACAGGGAGCGAGCAATACTTCAGATCATAGCAGATAAATGATCCCCCCCCTCTCCCTAAAAATTGCTCGGGTTGAAAACCATTATTTTTTTATTCCATATTCTAAGATTTTTATTTAGTAAACTTGCAATCCATACTCTTGGGATGAGAGTCAGCAGTTCGAGGTCTGAGACCATTTCGCTTTGCTTGAAAACGTTGGATTGCTCCCTTTGGGTTAGGAGCAACTTCTGCTCCAAATGAGGTCAAGTATCTCAGGGTCTTGTTGACAAGTGAGAGTAAGATGGAGGATGAGTTCCACAGGAGGATTTGTGTGGAGTGGGCAGTGATGCAGACCTTATACTAGACTGTTACAGTGAAGTGGTATGAGGCAGAAAGAGATCTCTCTTTTACAGTTATCTACACTCCAAGTGACACCTATGGTCATGAGCATAGTTGTAACCGAAAAAGTGAGATCTCAGATACAACCAACCAAAATACTTTTTTATTTTTCTGCTGGGTGTCTGGATGCACCCGTAGGCACAATATGAGGTGTTTGGGACATGTGAAAGGAAGTCTGAGTGACTGTCCCTTGAAGCTAAAAAGAGGCAGTTAAAGTTGTTTGGGCATCTCTGGAGGCATCCGTGAGGCATTCAAGTATGTGGAGACTCTGAAGTGGACTAAGAGCATGCTGGAGGGATTTTGTATCCCACATGGTCTAGAAACACCTCAGGATCATCCAGGAAGAGCTGGAGTGTGTGGCTGTGATGAACCATTATGTAGGAGGGATGGATGGCATCTGTATCTGTGTTTTTATATCTGTATCGATTGACTAAGCAATGGAATATCGAGTTAACAGCCAGTCAACAGAAAACATGTAGTTGCTGTGAGCTACAGCACAAAGGCCAAATTTCTAAGAGGCAAAGTGGATTTTCACCATCTGTCTCATGCCAATCAGCAGGTTCATAGCTGTGCCCTTAGAATGCTAACTATGTATGTAGAAGGAATGTCCGCATATTACCGAGAAATGTCATTTGCACTGCCTTGGTGAATACACACACTCATACTTGTGGCTAGCGTGTCCCCGGGCTGCTGTGGGAACTCAAGCAGCACTGTGTGGAGCCTGCATGTGTTGTGGCAAGTTGCACAAATGTTGGCTTGCACCACCTGTCACCGCCAACAGAGCTGAATTCAGATGTCTCTTTAGGAGCAGTCTGTAATTGTATCATTAGTTGTTAGTCTAAGGAACTGTGTTAGCCACCATTCTCCATAGAAAATACTTTTTTTTGCCAATTCTCATAAGGCAGCCTTAAAAAGCTGTCACAATGGCAACCCCAACAGCCACCACAGACATTTATCATCATTTAATGTCAAAATATACCCTGTTTTGAAACTAATAGCTCACCACATGTAAGAACTGTGTGGGATACATAGAAGGCCAGAGAAATGTGGTTGGCTATATTTTCTGGGCTTCTCTGTGTTTTCAGAAAACCTATAAGGGACAAAAATATTCTCATATCCTTGCAGAAAACAATCCTTATTCATTTAACCTCAACAACACAGTCCAGTATTAAATGTCGGCTGATACAGCTCTCATCTAACAAATGACTTTTTTTTTGCCAGGAATATAAATGGCTGTTTAAACTATGATTCAGTTTGATATACAGTATCTAATTCAGTAAAATCTGATCCAAGACTATTGGATTCTAATTCTAATTACTTTCCAATATGGTGCAGTTTTATTAAATGTGTACAAATTCAGTAAGTACCAGTCTAAATTGTTTAACCATTAAATAAATGTGCAATAATGCAAGTCAAGTTAAGTGAACAATGTGCCTCAGCATGACTGTCTAACTGTTACAGAGAGAAGAGCAGGCATGGGATGGTATGACGATTTCATGTCATGATTATCCTGGCCAAAAGTAATTGTGATTAACACCATTATCCCGATAATCATCAAAATATGCATACAACTAAAAAAAACGGCACTAAAACTTACCAGAATCACTTTACCTTACATTTAGAAAAGAAACAGATATTTTTATTGCATGACAGAAGGACACACATCTTATTTTAGTGATCGTCTTCAGGCTTTTCAGCCATCTAAAATGGCATCATATCTTTCAATATGAAGTATGCAGATACTTTGTGTTTTTGAGGTTGGTGCATATGCAGCCTGTTTTTGTAGTGTCACTTAACCCTGATGATGGAAACTCACCACAATCAACTTGTGTTTTTTATTGCAATCAGAGATTAAATCTTATATCATCATATTCCTAGAAGACAGTATGTTTAAACAGAAGTAAAGGCTGAATACATTTTTGTAACTTGGTTATCTCTGTCTTTTTGTATGAAAAAATATCTCCTGCATTTTGTGCGGGACAATTTTTAAGGTGTTTAATGATTTTAGTGTGATCAGTGTTCACCTCATATTTCAGTCTGAGCAGTCAGGTAGTGTGTTCCATGGCTCCGGTGTCGTTATCATTACTTGCAATCCAGCATTTTAGAAAATACAAATGAGTCTTGTAATTGATGTCATGCTGGATTTCACCTGTAAGGTCTTTTCTTTAAGTGCTCGACACATTAACAACACCAACCTTGAGTCCACACTGAAGCTTTCAAATGTCAGATTTTGCAGCACCCATCAAAGTTTGTGCATTTAAAAACATAGTTTGTAAAATGGTTGACAACATTTCATTTCATGCATCTTGCACTCTTTGCCACCTTCACCCTTTAATATACTTAGGTAATAAGAATTCTATTTTTGAGTCATTCTAAGCTTTTTAAAAACGATTACAGAGTCAAAGGGCCATATTAGTTGTGGCCACTGAAATTCCATGGTTTTGAAATCTTAGCTTGAGCTGCTTGTGGTCGGGTTTCTCGGACTGAGTTAGGGTCACTGTGGCTCAGGAATGGTGCTACAGTGCATCTGTGGTGTTTTGCTATTCAACAGAGCTTTGTGGTCTGAGCCATGTTGAGGTACGGTACACACTCATTTGTTTCTACTCCAAAGTCCTCTGCTCCTCTGGAAAAACTCATGCTCTGTGATAATGGATCCAAGATCCTTTGTTAGACTGTGTCTTGACTTCAATCTCTGGACTACTGACAAGCAACTTTTAGGATATGTTGTTCCTTTCAACATTGACAAGGTAAGGTTTGAGTAGAACTCACATCTGTGTTTTATTAGATGGACTGAAGTCATCTCCACCTGGTCCATGTGAGCACAATCTGTGACTCAATGATGTTTGCACAGGTCAGACAGTAATTTTCTCAAATTAAAAACTCATGTCTGTCAGTACTGCAGCATGAAGGTTATGACTTTTTAAATTCAATATGCTGTAGTCTCTTTGTAGCACCGGAGCAGGAAGGCATTTAACTGTTTTATCTGATATAATGTAAGCTCATGTCTTCTCTTGTGGTTTTTCGAGACAAGATTGTTTCCTGTAATTTTTGGATCGTTTCAACCTGTTCTTGTCGATGTTTTGTGATGTCTTCAGGTAGCCATAGAATTCTCCTCCGCCTCCAGCTTTATGTAAAGATTGATCTGTTCAGTTAGAGATTGAAAAGAAAGCAGAAAGGAAACAGATAGCCCATTCATATCGTCTGGCTCTCTCAAAAGGTCACAGTGGCATCCTTTAAAATGTCCACACTCAGAGAATTGTTGGTGCCTCTATGTGTCACAGCAGGAGCAAAATAAAAACCTTTGCAGAGATCAATTTGCTTCAGTTTTGAGGAGCCATTTAAAATTCTGCTCAGTGGCAATCCATTGACAGATCAGAACTTGCCAAATGCCTAATCTCAAAGGGACAATGTGCTAGCTAACTACCCTCTGCCACCACAGAGCCATCTGGCTATTTTTGACTGACAGCACCCCACTGTTGAAAATTATGTAATATGTGTTAAGGAACCATGCAACTGTTGTGATAGCATGAATATCTTAATGTCCAAGGTCTCTTTTCTTCGTAGCTATGGCTTCTGGAGTTTTTGCGGGGAGGTATGTCCTCTATATCCTGCTCCGATTTATATAAATTCAGTTTATAGTTATTTCATACACTGTCCAGACTCAAGGATGTGTATAAGGATGTTTATGATTTATATGCTTTTTAGCAAATCTAGCAGCCTGACTGTGTCTGTCAGTAGGTTGGTTGGCTGGTTCACCACTTTGGTGCACACTGACATATCTCAAGAACTATTTGATGGAATACCATGAAAGTTTGTACAGAAATCCATATGTTTGCCTCAGGGTGAATTGTGATAACTTTGGTGGCTTCTTAACTTTATATGCAGCAGGATCATCCAATCAACTTTTTAATTTATCATTATTATTTCATAGTTTGTTTTAGAGCTCGGCAAAATGTCAATATCGCATTATGAGACTAGATTTTGTCTTGATTTTGGATGTCGTAATATCGTGTTATCTTTTCTTGATCTGAAGGCTTCATTACAGTAAAGCGATGTATGAAATTCTGAGACTGTTCTAGCTGTTCTGTTATGTATCTTTACCCACTAAGTCACTATGGTGAATCAGAATCATTCTAAATTGACAGGCTCCTGCCCGCTATTTGCAATCAGCACTCTGCCACACCCCCATTTCTCTATATAAGGAAAATGGGTCGCCTAGAAGTGTATCTTTAAGTTGTTGCTATGCACTTATAAGGCCCTGACACACCAGTGTCAGCCCGTCACGTAGCGTCTTTTAATGTCTGGCAGTGGGAAACAGCTGATAAGCTGTTCATCACTCTGCTTCAAACATGTTCAGACATGTCTGTCTCTGATGCGCTCTCTCCTGAAGTCACCGGCTGCACTGTCTTCCACCAAAGCTAGATGCCATCTTAACACCTGCTTAGAGGTAGATCAGAATCTTTTAGGCTACCCGGGATGCATGTTAATGATGGTAATAATAATTTCATGGCACTAAAAATTGATGAGCGTACACATCATTTCCGGCAGATTCAATACAAAATGAAAACCAAAACCGTTACATTTCAATATGGATATTCTCATGTACACCATTGTAAGCTGGGTCTGGGACATTGGGTTTTATAGTCAGATATTTTAATTATGACAATAACTGATGAGGATGAAAGGGTGTCAAATAAGTGCATGCATTACTAAATGAACAAATATTGTCTCTTAAAGCCTTTTTTTAATAGATTCGATTATATGCTTTGTGTTTAGTCAAAAGATGTTTATATTTTCTAATACTGCCAGGCCTTCATAATTTGTGCATACGCATGGTCTGAGCCAGTTCTGAATTTGTCCACAGAGTTTCAACAAATTCAGGTATGAAAATGTTGCTGAATCCCAAATAAATGCATACAGTAAACGTTCGTATGCACGGTTTGAGCACAGATTTGAGCACTGTTTATAAATGAGCAAAGAAAACTGTGCTAAGGAGCACATTGGTGCTTTAAACCAAATGTTAGCAGGTTTAAAGCACCAATGTTTTCTTCAGTAGAGTCTTCCTTACGCTGAGTTGAATCACTCAGGTAGTTTATACTCATGCTGTGCACCACTCCAAACAAGATTTACAATTCAAAAGGTTTGTTCAGGTTAAGGTTAGAGTTGGTTTTGGGCCAACAGTGGGGGCAGCGTCTGCCAAACGCAGTGATGTAGGCAAGCTTGTCTTAGGGCAAGAGAGACTCTAGTACATGCTGCAGTGGGAAAACAGTGTTTCATAATCAAAGCACAGCACTGGAAATTTGATACACAAAAACATGGTGAACTTCTTTTACATATTAATTTTTCACGAAAGTGGACCATTGCAGCTAGAGGAATTTCAAAGTTTCCATGGTAACAAGCCAAATTTGCGTGCAGGCCACTTAAAATTCCACTTCGCACTTAGTCATCTTAAGCTAAAGCTATACTGACTTAACAGGTCAGAGAAGGACTGGAGCAGGAGGTGATGTTGAAGTGTTGAGTACAGACAATTCACCATCACCTTCTCAAACACAGTTATCACTAATAAAGACAGGTGGATGGCACTTGAGTATTATTATTTAAACCGGTCTTCTCTCTCTATCTTGTTATTGTAACAAATTTCTTTTAGCAAGATTTCCAGGATCATAGTTCCCATCTCTGACACAACACTTGTGTCTGTTTACTGTGTGATTTTCAGATACTTAGGTAAATATTATGACTAATTGATATCAAGATTATGCTGAGATATTTATCACAGTAATAATTTGTCCCTGTCGCCCCCACACTTATTACAGTGGGCATCAGTATTCCAACTGTGTCATAGCAGCCTCTATCTGCCTTCCATTTTAGAGAGAATTTGCAGAACTTCCAGCCTCACTCTGAAAACTGTCTTTCACTCTTACTCATACAATGTCTCACAGTGGTTACAATGAACTCTTGCAACTTGAAAAGGCAAAAAGGTGGGCATGCTGATGGGAATACTGATTGTATCCATTGGTAAAGAGGAAAGTGGAGTCAAGTCGGGGCGAGAAGGGGGGGCAGCGGTTGGAGCGGAGAAGCTCAGCCCTCTTCTCTGTTCTGTCATGGGAAACGCTGAACTGAAGGTTTCAAAGGGCAGACCTGCTTGAGGAGAAAAGAATTTTCATCAGAATACAGTCTGACACATTTGTACAGCTTCAAAGTCACTGCAAGCACAGACTTCAAGGTATCATATGTACGTTTTATCAATGAGCAGAGACGTGCAAGAATAGGAAGGAATCTGGAGACTGAGGGTAGAAAAAAGAATTGAAGAGGGGGATTTGAGGGATATGAAGGCTTCCTGTGGGAATTCTTGGCCTTGAAAGAATTGTGGATAACAGGAGATATGACTTAACAAAAAGGAAAAAAATGGCTATGGTGCAGGATGCATTATCACAGACAGGAATGAAGGAGTGTGTGCATTAAAACTACTTAAGCAAGTCAAACCGAGTATTACCTCCAGTCTTACCTTATTGGACCCATGGGCAATAAGATGAGCCTGGTGCAGAATGAGGTTCAGTGTGGCTTTTGTGTTTTCCACTAAAGAAATCATAGGGAAAGGGGGAAAAACAGACCTCGTCTTTTTGTCCACGTGTCATGATTTGCTGCATAGAGTTGATTTTCTGTTCATCCCCTCTCTCTTTTCCTCTGTTCACACATCTCCCCTGCTGTCCCCCCACCCCCACAGTATCTGTGCCATTTTCTTTCATGTACGTATTTATAATTCTAGTGCTTTTTCTACCTCTTTTTTCTTTTTTTTTTGCATGCCTTTCTCTTATCCCTCACCCCACTCCAGCCAGGATCTTTGATTAATACCACAGTAGCTGCCCATTACAAACTGTAATCAGCCACCGGAGACTAAATCTTGTGGTTTTCCATTTATTCTTCCTCTAATTCACTACTCTTTTACACTTTGCTGCTTGCTTGCCAATTTGTTTTCGTGTGTGTGTGCGCAGATGCATGCAGCACATGGACAGAGGTGTATGCGTGTAGGCAGCATGACACTCTCCTGGAAAGCGTTGCATTCATTTAGCAAGTGCCCTAATGCTGTGGATGCTGTGACTGGCTGAGCGCTAGAGAGGCGGCAGCCAAGCCCTCTGCTCAGCAGCTGAATGCTGCCAGTGTGCCTGCATGGGAGCACTGGGGCAGAGGAATCGCTTTTGTGCCTCTGGTGAGCTCATCCACTGAGAGCACTCTTCAGAGATTTAGGTGAGGGTCTGCACCCTGCCTACTTGCCTGTATGCCAGCCCAAGTGTCTTCCACACTGGGGACAAGGGGAGGCCTTTGAGTATCCCCACTGTCTTCCTTGGCTCTGCTGGTGGATGTAAGTAGCTGTTCAGTTTAGCTTTAAGATCACGTTTGCTTAAGTACTTGCACCGTATTACTCTGCACTCACTGACTTCGGATTTTGTGTTTGCCTTTCTTGATATCTTTGCTTTGGTATAAGTTCAGCTTTGTCCATCATAGTTAATGATGAAAGTACCTTCCTCTGCAGTGAAAGTAACCACGAGGGCCTTCTTTTATTCCTGTCAGCGTTGTATTGATGGCAGCTTCCTCAGTTACACAGTTGTCAGCAGACAGGTCTTAATTAGTGGGACATTCCAGAGAGTAAGTTAGCGACCAAGTGAGGGGAGAGAGGGAGTGAAAAGAAGAGTTGAGTGTTTGTGACAGTCTCTCCCAGCTGAGGCTGATGGAGTAGAAAGCAGAGGCTTTGATTCTGCTCTTAAACAGGGCCAAGAGAGCACAGATCACCATGGTGATAGCATTGTTGAACAGTGAACAGCAATTGGAAGAGAGACCTTGATGCACTATGCACATCTTTATTATGTTTACAGACCATGTCTCATACTCCAAGCAGGAAGTTGAATTGCGTTGTAATCACTGGCTCATCAAGTAGTTCATCTGCAGAGTTTTGTTTCAGCAGGGGACCTCCTACACTTGGCGGTTGAAAACATCTCCTGCTCTGAGACTGATACTAAAAGATGAGGAATTGAGGAAAAATCCGACAACATTTAGATAAAGCGTTCCTTCAAACATTCACATTTCTTCTGTGTCCATTATGTTTTAAGCTGTTGAAAGATAAGCCTATAGTAGAATACTACGAGTATAACATTAACAGTTATTTGGATAGTATTTTCTATTGCATCAAGTAATTATAATTTAATAATTAAAATTTAAGTAATAGTAATTTTTTTGCTCTTTTGTGGTGCTCAAGTTACAGTGAGATGTCTACAAGGAGACTGACAGTAATTAATCATTTCTAAGCAGTATAGCAGTGAACTTGTAAAGTGGAACATTTCTATAGCTTTCCCCAATTTGTAATTCCCTCTGTATTTTTAAGAAAGGTGAAAGTAATCTGTCCTCTTTGTACTCCCCAGCGGGGGTGTTTGTGGGGACAGACCTCTCACTGCTATATTGTGTGTAGCTGTCAGCTCAAATCAAAGAAAAAGGGAGCATTGCTCTCTTGACTTAAGGATACTGTTATTCTTTCTGCAACAGTATACTGGTACCTGCACACAACGCCACAAGCAAACTGCAAATGTCAGAGCGCACCGGCTCGCCTCTTCTTTGCTCATCTTCTCTTAGAGATGCCAAACGCGCCGGAGTGTCTTTCTCATGTGTGTTTCTGTCTTACTCTTTATAGTCAATATGACTCAAGATACATCAAAAAGTCTGCTTCACTCTCTCTTTATTTCTGTCTCTGTCTACAGCAACCAGTTCCACAAAGCTGGAAGACCTGAGCTTTCTTGATGAACAGCGCAACACCCCCCTGCGGACATCCATTCGCCTTCCCTGGCATAATACAGGAGGAAGGCCACCCCAGGACTCTAAAGGTGACTGCACGATGCATTACTGCTGTAGATACACATGTTGCAAGCAAATGAATTTACTAGCCAATCTTTTTATTTTGAGATAGTGACAATAGGCTTTTTCGGGCCAAACCGTTGTGGAGACTTCCTGAAAGGAACTGCCTGCTGGCAAGCTTCCTCAAGAACTACATACCTTCAAGGTTTTTTTTTTCTGTTTGCATTTGCATTGCTAATAGCAACACTGAGGTGGTGTGCTGCAAGCCAGCGGTGGTTTGTATAGCAACGTCACTTTTGTTTTAGCTAGTCAAAATCACTCATCTAGCCGTTTTACAGAGGAGATGCAATGACATGCCACCAGGAAATACAGTCTTTCTCCACCCATGCAGTGCTCAAACATCATTCCAAACTTGGCACTAAGTGAGAGAGACTGAATAAAAAGGAGATAAATAAAAAGAAGTAACCACCGTAACTGTCACTGGCATCTATGTTGCTTTCTATTGTTTACTAACCTGTGTCCTGGCGCGTCCCTGTCGTCAGACGTGACACACCAGGAAAAACAACCAGAAAGGCATACTCATCTCCTGCAGAGCCATATACCCAGCTCTTGTCTACTGGCAATGGGAAATGAGTCTATAGCCTATTTTTAGAGGGTTTCCCCATGTTAAAAAACTCACGTACACGCACTAATTTTGGTGGAACAGGCGCTTTAGAAAAGCCCCTCAAAAACTGCATTCTAAAAAGGATAAATGTTCCTTGTTCTCGTGGTCCTGACACAACAAAAAGGGGGGCTTTGAACAGGGTTCCTTGAACTAAGTAAACGTTCCTTGGGTCCAGAAGTGCTGAATGTATACATTTATGTTGTGTATTTGTCAGTTGTAGTGTAAAAGTTAGTGTTGGTGTTTTGCATTGTTTTGGCTCTGCTCCAGTACACTACATTTCAAATGAAACAGTGACAGTTGCTGTGAGGATCAAGTGCTGTGTTTCAACTTTGATGGTGTTTGGTGTGTTCACATCCATATAAGGTCATGTTGGAAAGAGGGTAGGAATTGTAGCTTTTTACACTATTAAGAGGTATGTATATAAAGTGCTACAATTCATGCACAGTTCATCCGAGATGGATGTAAATACCCTCAAATTAAAGGTTAAAGTCAGTACTTTAACCTCATAGTCATCATTTAATTTCAAGACCTCTGTTAAAGTGTAGAGACACAAAACTGTCCAAATACTTGAAGTATGTTGTTATTAATGCTACATTATCAAAAAGTGTCTTCCCTGCACACATGTAGCTCCACAGTTAAAACCATGTCCTTGGTTCACCAGCCTTTATCTTGGTTATATGTGATAGACCTCGTCTCACTGAGAGAAATCCCACAAAGTGAATATTTGATGAGAACATGAATAATTTAATATGACATCATTAGATACTCAAACTATTTAACTCAGTTTTGAAAACGTCCTCTTTCTTTTTCCACACCTCCTTAAACATGAGGTTGATACAGACGCATCGTGTCAGTGGATTAATTTTTATATCCCTGCTGAAGAAACAGCACGTCTCCTCAGACTGAATTTTTGTTCAATACTGTATGTATGCTTGTATTAATTTTTCGTTATTGCCAGAGGGAGGAAGTGAGGGAAGAAATCAGATATGGTTAGTGTGGGCAAGAGACACCATCGGAGTCCACAGGTCAGGTCAAAAGTTTGCCAGCATTCGACCGACAGAATGTTCAGATAAGTTAATTAAACTTCACATTTATCTGTTATGCATCATCTAATATGTGAAATATGCTGGTAATCATTACACTGAAGAACATGCAGTCATTCTGTAAAGAATATGCTGGTGGCATTGCATTCTTTGTCCCGTTAACTTTAAATGGTGTGTACTCAGGAGTCCTGCCAAACGTCTTTCCAGCAAAGAATTCAAATTGTTTTTCTCAGTTCCAAGAAGACGTTACTTTTTAATTCAAGTTTTTTTCAGTATAAAAAAAAATGAAGAAACTTTGGCATCCAAGATTTTTCCAAGAGTGTTTTTGTTGAAATCTGTAAGACTAAAAATTAAGCCCTTGTTAAAACAGTAAGGCATTGTTAAGATAAATGCTCAGACCAAAGAGACGGTTCTTTTTTAAAAGGGGTAGTAATTTGGCCAGTGTGAAAGCAGGCTAAAATATTGTTTTTGAACCAGAAATAACAGCAGCAAGACTATCTGTAGTATCGAGTAGTATGAGTAATAGTTGTAAAAGCAGCATTAGCAGTGGTCTGAGAAGTAGTATTAGTAGGAGTGATACTGGTATTAGTAGAGAGGATCAGAGCTTTTAGAGGGTTCCTGAGTGAACAAGTGTTCTGAGATCTAATTAGTGCTGAAGTGGACCAGATAGAGAGTCCTTTTTCAAGTCCACTTATGTTGAGATTCCACTTAAATTAACATTTATCCAAGCTAAAACAGACAAAGAACAAAAGACTCAGTTTTAGGACTACCATGTAGGTTTTTCATTATGTGGCACATTTTGGAGGAACAAAACTATCGAGAAGATTCCTTAAAAACTGGTACACAGTTGGCATATGTGTGGCAATGTACGCAGGTTTGTGTAAAGGATGGAAGATTAATTAATTTTGGGATGAACTGAGGCTGAACTAGAGACCAGAATTAGTTTTAAGTTTCCAGTTTTCAAAACTTTAGGTCCGGTGTTGTCATTGCATGATTGCATGTTATTAGCACATCACTCAGAGGCTGCTGATGAGCCCCAGCATTGAGACTTTGTAGTATTATTGACAGAATGTGTGACTCATTCGAGAAGCAAACTGAAGCATGTTTCATGCCTTTGTCTATAAAGCAGTATCTGTGACACCGAATATTTTTGCATTTGTTTGAGAAATAATTACACAACTCTAGTTCTAATTCTAATTCTAATTTTCTTTTACTTTTCCTCAGCTCGTTTTGCTCCCTACAAACCCGTGGACATCATGCTCAAGCCCTTGCTATTTGAGGTGCCCAGCATCACCACAGACTCTGTGTTCGTGGGCCGAGATTGGCTCTTTCAACAGCTGGAAGATGTCCTGAAGGCCAGCGAGTCCACAGAGAACCACGGCGCTGTAGTGGTGGGCAGTGTTGGTTATGGGAAGACGGCCATTATCTCGCGGCTAGTAGCACTGAGCTGCCACGGAGGCCGAATGCGCCAGATCGCCTCCAACAGTCCCAGTGCCTCACCAAAAAGTAAGAAGGTTTATTGTTTGCCTTTGGATGTGAGCACTGCATTAGCTGCAAGTTTTCAGTTTGTGTAACTGTATTTTCAGTGAGCTTACAGAGTGTGGAAGTGAAGTGAGGATATTTAACTCAAATCTCTGCAACTACTCTAACACTGATTTCACAAAATAAGCCTTGACAACATTAAACCAATTTTGCTACTGCATCAAATCATCTAGAAATGATCAAATCAAACTAGAAAAGTGTACTCAGTAGAGTGCAGATCTCTGCTAAGTGGCCACCAGAACTGAGCGCAGCCACTCTAGACAGTGCACATGGCGCAGCTGTGCCCAGTGGAAATGTGGCCTGCAGCAGACAGCTTCTTTTTTTGTCTGAGATATTGTCTGAAAATGCCATTTGCTTTGTGAATTTGCTACGTGATTTTTTTGATGACTTGTGGCCCCTACCAGCAAGTAATGAGGAGTAAGGAGTCGGCAGTCAGTGAGGGTGTATAACAATTAATAAAACAGGTTTTTCAACAATTATGAATGGCCGCAACCAGGAGAAGTCCTTGAGCATACATACATTAATATGCACACAAAATATTAAGCTGATTGGATACTTAATTTATAGATATTTCATTTATATTTATTTTTGTCTACATAATTGCACATCTCTGTGTTCCAGGTGGTGGAGGATCAAGCACAGAACTTCCTCTCAGCCAGCCTCCACAGCCCACTCCACCTTCTAGCGCTACCAACACGCTGAGGACCAACAGCTGCCCTGGGACCCCCGAGATGCAGCGGCGTAGGGAGGAGGCTGTCAAACGCCTGGCTGCAAAGGTGCACCTCACCTGTGCCTTTAGGAGAAATCACAGTGTAGAGAAAAAAGATAACTTGCCCTACAGATGATGATTCATCCCCAAAAATGACTGCATCATTATGTCAGTCTGCTTCATTTAAAAATAGCATAATAACAGTTGTCACTTGCGAGCAAAGTGTTGTTACGATAATGTATCAATCATTACTGAAACAAATACACAGGTACCTGCTGTCTATAGTGTACATTAATTGTAATATTGTGTCTCCTGTTTTGGACAGTATTGTTTACCTTTCTTGCAGCTCCTATTGTTTGTTCATGCCACTCATACTCTGCCTTATTACAAAGATGTTCATGGTGTGCAGAGTGCTTTTAGTATGTATGAGATGCACTGTAGAAACCTGATAGGGGCTCAGCTCAGTTGATTTATGTTTATACGTGTTTGTTTATGATTTATGGTTGTTTATGTTTATTTGTTTGATATTCAGCCTATGAAATATGGATGGTCTTCAGTAATTCGTGGAGATTATGATAGATGGTGCCACCGTTGGTCCCTCAGAGACCTTATATATAACAGGGTTGTTGAATTTGAGATGCAGTGAGCTAAAGACTTGGCCGTTAGAAGCTGGTTCAATATTAATGTCCGCAGCATCTCACTGCTGCAGTATGACTGAGGAAGTGGGAAGATATAAAACTTAAGTTTAGGTCTTTAGTGTGCCCTTTAGCTCACAGATGGAAGGCATTTGCATTGTGTAGGGGGAGTATTACCACAGGGTCTCTCTCTGTGCTGCCATGGGAACACACTCAACAGTATAGTCAGATTTTTAGTCCTAAATAGCAAACTTTTTCTTATAATGCAGGTTGACATTTACTTCAGTTCAGCTGTCTTATTTGTCTACATCTTTTAGAGGTTACATCTTAGCTGCTGTAGCTTTCACTGTCTTTAAAGGTAGACATCAAAAATGGTACATAAGGTCCATAGCTTTTGATTACTTTCCTGTGCACAGAAAATAATGTGTTGAACTTTTCAGGTCATTTTAAGCTTTTATTGAACAGCCAGCACTCAAGAGATGACTGTAAATGTGGAGAGAAAGACATCGAAAATGACACCTAACTAAGGCCTAACCAGACGCGCACGTGTGGCGGTGCAGTTCATTGTCGGCGCCTTAAAGCCTGGATCAGACCAAAGATTGGTGACGAGACGAAACTGCTGCAGAGAAAAGTTGCAGCAGCGTAATCTGGCCGTCTGACCTTGACTCAAGCTGGCGGATGGTGTCACCTGCATCTCCGCTGGTCAAATCACCAGTGGCTGGTTTTAGAACGTGAGGCGCGTCGCCTGTTTCTACAGCCAGTTGGCTTGCAGTGAAGTCCACTGGTCAAGTCAAGATGACCGCACACAGCGTGTTTGCTTACTGCTGCGGCAGGTGCTACTCATTGTATGTGCTTATGCCCCCCCCACACACACACACATTCTCATTTACTGATTAATTGGCGCTTAAATCCAAGCGTCATTGTAAAGTAGTTGAACTGGAATTTGTTTTTACCATAGAACATTGTTTTCAGTTTGTTAGTAGCCAGTGAACAGTTTAAACATCTCTGCATTTTAGTCAGCAGCGCTGCCGACATTACTGTAGACCACTTGTCTGTGACAGAGTTGGCAGCAAAGACAAACAGGAGTTGGACCATATTTCTGCTTTCTCCGGTTATGTTCAAAATTGTTCGGTGGGCAGACAAGGCCTCACTGTACCTGTCTGAAATGTTCTCTACTTAATGCACTTCGGCTCGGTTTGTGGAATTGCTGCTGTGGCTGTCTGTGAGTTTTATAATCATAAGGTCCACATCTTGTGATGCTGCTGGTAAAAATGTCATGGTGGTCTGCTTTTTGTCAATCCGTTTCACATCAGTAAATCTGACATTTTTTGTTTTTAGCATTCTGAAATAATTTCAGTGGCAGAAACTTCTCCTTTGGTCCTTATTCCTGCAGCTTTAGTGACCACTGAATACACCCTATTAAATATAATCTAAATACCTAATCTACCGCTAAGAATCTTGATATCATCTTTAACCAGTATGTGACTTCTGACCGTTTTCTTCATCTAAGAAATATCGCAAAATCAGATGTATCTTGTCTTTTTTGGATCTTAAACTAACTCACACTTGAATTTTCTCACACCTAGATTATTTAAATTTCCCCTACACATGCCTCAGTCAGAATACTGTAAATCATTTACAGTTCATTTAAAATGTAGCTACCAGGCTATTGAGTACAATGAAAAGTCGCTCCCACATTACCCCTGTTCTTGCATCCCTCCATTGGCTTTTTCAAAATAAACTACAACATCCTGTTGACTACATGTAAGGCACTGCATGACCTTGCCCCCAGTTAAATTTCTCACCTCCACATTCCTCATTCTACTTCTCAGCCACTACGATCTTCAAATCTCAGCCTTTCATCCATCCCCCGCTCCAACTGCAAAACAAAAGGTGATTTTGTAGGTGATTGTGCCTTTGCTGTCTTGCCCCCAACTAATCTCCCCCAACCTATTAGATTTGCTGAGTCTTTGAACTGTTTTACACGGCCTCTAAAAACCAATCTTTATAGTGAAGCCTCTCTACAGATCTCCATCCTTGTCTTATGTTTTGGTTCATTTTAGTTTGGTCTGTCTCTGAATGTGCTGTGTTTTATATTGGGATTTATTTTTACTTTATTTATTCATTCATATTTCAGTGTGTTTAAGGCACTTAGTAACTGGGTTTTTAAGAAGTGCTGTATAAATAAAGCTTTACTTGCACACTATCAAATGTGCTGTTTATAAATCAGCACTATGGCTGCTTACCATGCAACGCCTGTACGTTCAGTTCATTTTGAAAATACTTAAAGTTGACTGAAACTCTCAGAGGAATTTAATAACTTCAGCATTGTTTTGCCTGCTGAGAGTTTTAACAAGGAAGATGGGGGACCTCTGTGTTTTAGAGAATATTTTTGATTCACAGTGGCATTCACTTCATTTGAATACCTTTGTGATGGCAGGTTGTTAGCTCTTTTGATGTGTGACACAGCTTTCTAATGGGACTCTTTGTCGCTTTGTCCTCATTTTTAATGTTACTGATTATATTCTGGTGTCCCTGTAACACCATCAGGGTTTAACACTCTTGGCCTGTCATAGATGTCTCCTTAGTAGTGAAATGGGGCATGAGATAACAACTGTACAGTTTGCCTCTGCCACTGGGAACACTAAAGTTCATGCACCAGACAGCTGACTTCATGCCACTGAGGCTCATCTAAATGTCTATGAAACCCAGGCAATATCCCTCAAGCCAATTATTGTGTAAAGTGTTTCCAACAGGCGCTCTCCCAGGGGCTCTGTTCCTGTGATGTGTGAATACTGATGCAACACTGAGCAGCTTCTGTCAAATTCTGTCAGTTCTTTTTAATCATTGATTTGAAAATGGTCTCATAACAGGGGCACTGAGGCCATTACATTTTATGGTTTATCGCTAGTTTTATGTCTTACTCCTATGACACAGGCACGTTTTAGGCATTGTTTCTAAACCGTATATTCATTGATGTGCCAGTACATGAAGTACTGCAGGTGCACTGCAGAATGTTGCGTCATCATTTGCCGAGATACTTATTGCTCATTGATGAGGCAGTGGTCTACATGACTTCTACACTAACTATCACTGCAGTCTCTTTGTCAGGCACCCATCCAAAGTTATGAAATTCATACAAACAGCAGGTAACCTTAATTTACTCTGTCAATCTACTGCATGCCCCACAGTCTTTCTCTGAAATATTCTTTTAAAGTAAACCAGCACATCACAGCCCTGCTCCTTGTGGGTAACACATTAAATTCAGGTTCTACTATTTAAAATGGGTTGATCTTATTTTATTGTAGAGCTGAGCATGGCGAATTGCATAGCTCAGCGCATCCTTGACCTGCTCGCTACCCCTCTCTCTTTCTCTCTCTTCCTCTTCACTCTCAGCTTATCATGGCACTATTGCTGTGGGTTGTGAGCTCTGAGGACACTGAGTTCGCCTGCCCTGCACACACACAGTTAATGTTACCTAACAGGTTTAGTTAAACAGCAGAATCAAGCTGTTTCTGTGTCAGTGTGAATTTGTTGGGACCGTTTAAAGGGCTTGGTGTCGGGTGTTTGTTGCTGCTGCTGTGTTAGCTCGTGCTGGCAGGGCAGATGTTGAACAGACGATTTTGTGTAATGGCAGCAACAGAAAGTTTGCAGAGTCTTTCAACCAGTTAAGATGATTAGGATCCAATGAGGGAGGGGATTGTCTCTCATACAGGTTTCCACCTCTGCCTCAGGGTCATTAGCTCGTTGAGGGGTGCTGTAGTCGGCCCCCAAGAGCAACATCATGGCATTGCCCTGGCGGCGGCATACAACTCCAGCCTGGGCAGCAGCAAACTAAGCTGCTTTTCGAAACTTATAATCGCTTTCGTCCTTTGCTTGTCCATTTAAATTTGGCTAAAAACTATCTGTGTTACTTACTTTTCTGACAGGGTACATTAGCTTTATACAGGCACACATTATTTTGCCACTTTGTAAAGAGCACACGTCTGGAGACACCTAGTTGATTTTGTGGTGATAGGTAGCTGTGAAATGTGCCACAGACAAAGCTCCAGCCGCAGGGTTTTGTTCCATTTTAATTGTAATTACTTCTTTGAGTCATAGTCCCTTCTTTGAGCACCACCGTCATCAGGCTCTGGCTGAGTGTAGAAAGTTTGTTTCATTGTTCCCTACCTAGTCTTATTACAGGCCTCTAAATCACTGTCAACATATTGCAGCCAGAGTGCTTATAGTGGATTTATTAGCTCATGTGGTTTATATTTCCCCCATTACAAATGTAGGAAATATAAATACACTTTGAGATGTCACTGCGGTATGGCTTGGAAGAAATTAGACTTTAGTCAGTGATTTTTCCAGAAGCTGGTCATCATTGTTGATGGAGCAATAGGCGGCAGCAGCAGCTGAGGAACAGGTCACCTGCTCCTCCTCCTGCTGCCCTTGGAAGTGTGTCAGCTCCTCCAGGTTGGACTGTAATTAGAACACAGTCATACATCCCCAGGGCATCTCTCTTTCCTTCTTCCCCATCCCATCCCTCCTTTTTCCTTCTAAATCAGACCTCCTTTGAACACTGCAGCAACCTGTTCAGACACAGAAGATCCTTCTTTTAGAGCTCCACCTGGAATCCACTGCCTCCTTTTTATAGAGTTTATCTGAGGTGGTCAGCCTTTGCCCACTTACTCCAAAATTGCTTCTAAAGTCATGTTCTTAACTTTGTTGAAGACACACTATGTGGCTTTATAGAGGCTATGAATACAAGAGGGCATCTGCTTTAAGACTGTATACATAAAATTTGGTTTTTAGTCAACAAGGCAGGTGGTAGAAATGTTTTTCTAACAACTGGAAAGATGTCAACCTGTTCTTTGAGGCTCTGAATGTTGCACCCCCTGTTGCTTTACAGGAGCTTTGGGACACATGGGAAAGGTAGCTGTCTATCACAGTTGATGAAGAGTGGGATGATATCTTGAAACATGCAAAATCAAGTTTGGTCCACAATAGTATCAGAGCATTACAGTTACTATTATACACAGAATGCATATTATCCCCCAACAGTAGACATCATGCAAGCCCTCCTCCTTCACCCATGTGCCTTAAATTCAAGACAGAAATTGGTACTTTAACTTAATGTCCCTGGTCATGCTGTAAGCTGCAAATGTACTGGTCCAATGTCCTTTTTGAAATAAAAAAAAAAATTGTTTGGAATTGGAAATAGACCTGGTACTCCTCATCCTGCGCCTCCCAAGCAGCCATGTAGCATCAGAATACAATAAGAGATTGTACTAATGCTGTGAGGCAGAACATTTTGTTGCAGTGGATTAATGACAAAGTACTAACTGTTGAAGGCTGTCAGACAGTGCTGGTTGATTTAGTTTCATTAGAATACCTTACATTGATATTACATTTAAAAATAGACCAATATGAGACCCCTACATGAACTTTATAGATTCTGGTGTCTCTGCCATCGTGCTGCAGGGATTTTCTTGATTTTACTTGTTGCACGTTGTAATTGTAACCTCTGCTGTTGCATGTTTGATTCTGAGTCGGTGCTCTGTGTTTTTGGTTTTGTTTTGTTTTTTGTTTAGTCTTTTGTACTTTGTTTTTATCTCTCCTGTGGATTTCATGTGAATCCATCTTCTACTTTTTGTGAAAGTTTAAAAAAAAAAAACCTAATAAATATATTCTCAAAAAAACAAACAAAAAACCCAAACAGCAGTGGGCTCTTGCAAATGCCTTGAAGTTATTAAACGTTCCCAGCTTTGCATATTTTTCACAGCTGAAGCCCAAACTAATTTACGCTCTTTATTTATTACTCTGACATGTTTTTAATTCTGCTGAAGTCTGAAATAACCCTGCCTCTTCTCTTTTCTCTTTGTGTTCCAGGTGGTGGCATATCACTACTGCCAGGCGGATAACACGTACACTTGCCTGGTACCGGAGTTTGTACATAGTATCGCTGCCCTGCTGTGCAGAGCGCACCAGCTCAGTGCGTACCGGGAGCTGTTGCTGAGAGAGCCTCACCTCCAGAGCATGCTCAGTCTGCGCTCCTGTGTCCAGGACCCCATGGCCGCCTTCCGGAGGGGGGTCCTTGAGCCACTAGCCAACCTTCGTAAAGGTAAAACACCATGGTGTCATATTTCAATATATCATGTTTGTAGGCTTCCTCTGTTGTGACTCAGTTTACTCATTTGCTGTTTAATTCTTTAACTGCTGCATGTTACTCCACAGTACTCCAGGAAAAAAAGAAAAAAACATACTATAGATGGCACAGCACAGTGTTAAAAGGCATCCTAATTGTTTTAATGTAATTAATTAAATTTTGTTGGATGATAGGAATAAACTGTACTCATCATAAAGGTTTCTAACTGACAACCAACACAAAGTTATAGTGTCAGTTGCTTTGTAGGCCGTCTGAAACCTCTGCTAGATTTTACAGAAACATTATGTGTTCCAAAGGACATCTGTGCCCCTAATTGATGACATTTAATAAACTAATAAGCAAGCTGGAATCAGATCAGACGCAAATCAGTTTTGAACCCTGCTTAACACTGTCCTCTTTTCTAACTACTCCTACCCGTTATGGATGTGCAGGGTTTCCAGAGTCATAGAAAACCTGGAAAACTCATGGAATTCTACAATCTCATTTCCCAGGACGACAAAAGTCATGGAATTTTGTTGTGTAATGAAATTGTTACAGTAATCTTCTGTGGATAGCCTTTTATGTAATGAAATGTAACGGCAAATGTGTTTTCTGTAGCTGTTGATATAATGCAGATCTAATATGTGTTGATGCATGATGTTTTGTTTTACTACAACGTACGTTTCTTCATTTCCTCCCCCGCGTTCCTTCTCTCCCTCCCTGTATGCCAACTAGAATAGAATTTGAATCTAATATGTTTGAATAATACAAGGCAAGTGGGCAAGTAAAAAAATGTGACAGTGTGATATCATGTAGAGTCATGAATTCAAGTTTCCCAAACCATTGTCCCATGACTACTTTCAAATTGTACTGCATTTTTTGAGATGGAGCAATTGACATGGTCAGCCCAGGGCTTTCAAATGTCACTCGGAGCACCATTGAACACTTTGGTTTCATTTTAACTGCTCTGAAAGTGGAGTGTGGTATTTTAAAGGCACCAAGCATTCTATTCGGTCAAAGAAACCCCAACAGGTCTGTTGGCTCTCATTCCTCCTTTTTGGTAGCTCTGCCTCTCCATGTCCGCGGGATGCCTATGATAATATAATTAACATTTGGAGTATACAAGTATACAGTACAGTTTTGTTCATGTTACATATTGTGAATGATCATGGTAATTTTATCATGTGTCCTTTAATAGTCATGGAAAATTTCTGAAATTTTGTCCATGAAAATGTGTGGGAACCATGGATGCATCGATACATGTTAATGTGTCCTTGATCACTGAACCACAAATTGTTTTAAATGTATGTGTATGGGATAAAATGTAAGTTGAAAAAAAAAAAATTAGCAAATAAATGTAATGTAACAGAAGTACTGATTTTAATAGAAACGTCAGCTCACAAACATTATAAGAATGTTAAATGCGTGTGATCATACAAAAGAATCAGGGAAAGTTTTCCCCTGATTTCCCAGCTATTCAGCCAGCTGCCACGGAAAATATGTCGTCTTTACAGAGCAAATATAACTTGACATTTCAGTAGGGAGTGAAGTGGGAGCAGTGGCTGTGTAGTTGATGAATCTAAGTAAAAGTCCATACATCTCACTCTCACCACACCTCTGAGAGAGAGGGGGTTTAGTTACTGCATTGAAACAAGGCAGAGGTGTGGACTCGAGTCAGACTTGGTTCACTAATTTGATTGACTTCAGACTCAACCTGACAAAATCACAGACGACTTTCAACTTGACTTGGGCTTTAACATAATTTGCAAGCTAATACCTTACCTTACCTACCTATCATATTATAACTGTTGTTTTAATGGCATTACATTTGTTGAAAAGCACATCGTGACTTGTTTAGGACTCCAACCTCAAAGTTTTGAGGACTTTGAACTTGATTTGGGACTTGCAAAACAATGACTTGGTTCCACCTCTGCCTCACTGCACATCGTCTTACTGTGTTGGTCACTGTGTGTGTTTACAGAGCGCAGGATTCCAGAGGAGGACCACATCATCTTGATAGACGGGCTGAATGAAGCTGAGTTCCACAAGCCTGACTACGGAGACACCATTGCCTCCTTCATTACAAAGATCATTGCCAAGTTTCCACCCTGGCTTAAACTGGTGGTGACAGTCCGGGTTAATTTACTGGTAAAGAAGAGCTCATTTAATTTAAAAAGAAAAATGTGTTGTCAAAATATATTTTCTTGCAATATAATGGAAGAAATCGTCATCATTCAGACTCATTAAAATTTTCTAATGAGCCTGCTTTTGTTAAAGTCCCCATGAAATGAAAATGAACCAGTTTTAATCGTGTCCCTGTGTTAACTGCTCATTTATATCATTCCATGCCAAATATATGTATGAAAAATTGTATCAGACTGTTTTTACATCAAGATCTCCTTCTGTAAAAATAGGTAATACAGTTTCAAATGTTTGATGACTCATCCTGCCCTCAGGGGCGTTTACAAAAGTTGATATAATCAAATGAGACTTTCGGGGACTAGCTAGCTACAGCGTTTAATCGTTTATGGGTTGCAGTAGCTAACAGCAATATGGAAAGAGATGTGTATTAGTGAGCAAAAAGTTTGTTTTTATTTCCAAGACACTGGCAGAGGTCTAATGTATTCATCTCTCCATCTTCCTCCTTCTGATGTAACACTGAGAGAGGTGTGTGGAGAGCCAATACTCCACTGTGGCTCCAAATCACACTGAACTCTTAGCCCGCCCTCTTGTAACTCTACAGTGCTCAAATACTCTGTTTCACTGGGATATATACGTCACAGTACAGAGGCTAAAGATGATCTAACTTCTGTTTCAAGGGGGGGAGTTATAATCAGCTTACTGCAGAAGGTTAGCTACTTTAAAAATTCCCACAGTACGATCGTAGAATATACCAAAGCTCAAGTCCAATCTGCCATCACCTCGTGATACTCTCACTGACTGCCATCAAACTCTGTAGACTTTGACAAGTGTGAAAGTTGAAAGGTTTTCCTGACCTGCTCCTCTTTGTCATACTCTGCTGTATACAGAGTCATTCTTGTCAGGCATATCCAGGAACATTCAAGAAGGAACTGAAGTATCAATGACCCGGGAATCAAGACTGTATGACAGGGGAAGGAGCAGTCAGTCACTTTGAGTCGACTAGCTCGGCAGGAAAATGACACTGGGTCAACCAGTTTCAGAGAAGTGCTGGGCTTGTGTTGAACTCACACTGGCGATGGCTGAGGCTTCGACATGCCTGATGAGACACACGATGGCTGATTTTCTTTGCTGGGATGAAGCGCTGAGCCTGGGATAATAATGTGATAGCTGACATCAGGAGCTCAAGTTATTAATGCTCAGGCAGTGGCCAGGCCGAGGTAGTGTCCATCAGTATGCAATGCACTACAAACCAAGCTCTGCCCATTTGTTTTTATCCTTTGAGTCAGAATTAATATGCGGTTTATGTCAAGGTTCTCTGGATGTGCTAAATCAATCCATTGTAACACTGACATTTTGTATTCACCTCTTACGTATTCACCTCTATTAATCTGTCAGGATCCGTTTATGGTGTGGAAAGATTTTTTCCGATGTCCCGGTTGACTGCACACAGTGCAATTTGCTTAAAACATTGCAGTGAAAGTGAATGTAGGTGGGCCCTGATTGACACAGTGAAGCAGTTTTTTAAATTGAAGGGACTTTTGTGTCACAACCTCTTAACTCGCTAGTCAGTTTCACATGTCACAAGTCGTAGATAAAAAGGGATGAATCATTCATGTGGCATTGGAAAGGCTACATAATGCTCTGCCTTCAGTGGAATCCATAAAGAATTACTACTCAGTTGTTGTGAGTGGAAGTGTCATGGAAGTGTCACAGTTTTGTTTTGCACTTTGAGCAAACAAATAGGATGTCACCAAGGAGGAAGGGTTCGGGATATTTGCTTTTGCTCGCCAGACTAATATCTGGCTTATCTGTGAGGTGTTGCTGGCACTTCGCTCACCTCGTGGATTATAATCAGTGCATTTCAGTGGCTCTGTGCATGAGTGGATACATGTGTTTGTGTGTGTGCATGTGTTTGCTGTACCTTGTCATGATGAGGAAGGGAGAAGTGTTATCTCACTGAGGCAATGTTTCTTTAGCCTCAGACAGGCAGAGGATTGGAGGATTAAGGTGCATTGATTTCTCCAACCCACAGGACATAGATTGAAATGTGAGCTCTGGCACAGACCTTTGTTAGAAGTGTTCCTGTTGTCCCCCCCCAACATCCCATCCATCCCCTGCCTCTTAATACTCACTTTCCCAGTCCTGTTTTTCTCTAAGCCACATTTCCAACAGTAACAACTGTCTGCTTTGGCCTGATAGCTCAGCGTGTTTGCTCCCCTAATGCTCAAAGACAGTCCTCTGATAGTTAACACACACAAGCCATAATTCTTCTGTTTGTCTGTTGTGGTAATAACGAATACAGTTTATACTGCAGCAACGAGAACTAGAAAAAGACTCATTGTTTTTCGGGTATTAAGATTTAATTGGTGCATTTTCTCATTAAAGGAATACTTCACCCCTTAAAAGAGTTTGTATATCAATTACTCACCCTGTGTTACATTAAAATTGTGAAGAAAATGTTTGCATTTCTCGCTTGCCTCCAGTAAACAAATGCAGAAAATTCTTTATGAAATGCAGTCATAGGCGACTGAGTAGTTAGTAGAGTAGATATAGTTTTGTAGTTGTTAACCACAGACTTTTATGACTTCAATTCATCAAGAATATTCTCAGTGTTTGGAGTCTTTGTTTGTCGTGGTTGTCATCATGAATTCAGTGTCAGAGTCAGTAATTGATACACAAAAATCATTTGGGCAGTAAAGTATTCCTATAATATAGGCTAATTTGAATTGAGCGTAGAAATATAACTTTTTATATTTCACTGATTGTCTTTGCCTCGTCTCTTCCATAGGAGATCACCAGCCTTCTGCCCTTCTCCAAGATCTCCCTGGATGACTTCAACGACAACACAGAGATAAGCAACGACCTCAACGCGTATATCCAGTACCGTATCAATGGCAGCAAGGAAATCATGAACAACATTAGCCTGAATGGCAAAGCAGACCCCATCACAGTCGGCAAGCTCAGCAGCCACCTGATCTCCCGCAGCCAGGGTTCCTACCTGTATCTCAAACTCACCCTGGATCTGTTTGAGAGAGGCCACCTGGTGATCAAGAGTGCCAGCTACAAAGTCGTACCCGTGTCGCTGGCTGAGCTCTACCAGTTACAGTGCAACATGAAGTTCATGACCAATTCAGCCTTTGAGCGCTCACTGCCCATCCTAAATGTAGCGCTTGCATCGCTGCACCCCATGACTGATGAGCAGCTGTTCCAGGCCATCAACGCCGGCTTCATCCAAGGGGAGCTGCCATGGGAGGACTTCCAGCAACGCATGGAGTTGCTCTCATGCTTCCTCATCAAACGGCGGGACAAGACACGCATGTTTTGCCACCCCTCCTTCAGAGAGTGGCTGGTGTGGAGAGCTGATGGAGAGAGTACAGACTTCCTCTGTGACCCCAGGTCAGTCCTCTGCTTTGAAAGCAAATGCAGCAGCTCTCCTTTTAGGAATGTGGGCTACTATTACAGGCATGACAATTCTGTAGAGTGCATCTAGAAAACATTCGTGCCACGCATCACAATTCAACCCCAAAAAATCTGTAGGAAAGTACTCATAAAGCCATGATGATAATTACATGGCAGCAGTCAAAATAATTAAATTTTGGAGGCTTTTTACAGTAATTTCGAGACCGTGTCTTTCACTGCTTGAAATTCAGCCCAGAGTACAAATAGATATGCACAGCAGACAGCACTCTCATGTTTGAGAAATAATCATGTTGTTTGTCCATGAATTTTTTACTCGTGCCTCTGAATTAGGATTTATAGTAGTTGAATCATAGTCACCACTTTGCATGAAAAGCAGACTGACATGAAGGACTCGGTGTGGAGAGTAAGTAGAATGTTCTCATCAATAATTGCAGCGTGAGTCATTTCTGAGTCAGGGCAGAAATTGAGTTTGAGATGTTCCCAGGTATTTATTGTAAACATAACAACCCGCTGTTTACAAGACAGTCAGTAATGTACTGTATTGCAACTTTGTTATTTTGTTACTAGCAATCAACAATTCACAAGAAGGACAGTACTGACAAACCGAGATCCCTGCAGCAGACAGAACAGCTGAGTTTCCACAGAAAAACAAAAGCAAACATGTAATATTGTGTCTTACATCTGCAGCTCTGGCTGCTTGTGGGTGCCATGATTTGAAATGGCTTGATGTCAAAAATATATAGGATTTATTTCTTATAAGTCATGTTATTAGAGTGTATTCCTACCACTGAAAATGTAAAAACATGTTAGAAATGGACCTTTGAATCAGTCCGTAGGAAACAAGACAAGTTAAAAACTTTGAATACCTTTTTTTATTTGGAAAAAAATGTTGGCATAAACATTTTACACAAAGCATGCAGTCATATGAGTCTCCTGTGTACTCCACCTAAGTTAGAGTAAATTTCCAGAAGAGACTACAATCTGCAGAAATGATCATTGTTCCCTGCCGTGCCCTTCTTGCCCTGTGAGACAGGCTTATCTGCTTCCTTACTGCTACCTAATTGTAATTCTGAAGCCACCTCACCCACATTAGAGGCTTCAGTCATTCACACTTAATAAATTGGATGATGTCACTTTGGCCTGCTTTTTTTTCCCCCCTCCCTGTTGCTCGTCAGTATTGCCTCTGCTCACACAGTGGTGTCTCTAAATGGACCAGAGCCGAGCTTCATATTCTGGTCATTCACAGCCTTCCAACTCCGTCATTAAAAAAACAAAGGCTCAGAGTCTGGCACAGGGAATGCACATGCAGACAAAAGCTAGCTGCACTGCCTCTCTGTTTTGCCAGGGCACGGATGGAGAGAATTTTAACCAGATCAAAGTGATCTGCAATCATGCATGTCCTTTTAATGAAGTTCTGCATTAATTAACGGCAGAGTGCCTGAGTGAAGATGGAAAGGAGAACCCAGGGGTTTTACACTCTTCCCCCTTCACTGGGGGCATTTTCTGCATTTATATGTAACATGCAGAATAAAATACTTCTCCGTGACTATGCCAAGATTCTCTTCATGACCAAAATGAATGAGTAGTTTAATGTTCAAGTGGGACAGATGCATAAGTAGATTTACATATAGCAAAGAAATAGCATCCAAATTTTGTCCTGAAGCAGAAGACCTACAATACGTTAACCTAATCTTTTGCTGTTATTTTATTTGTCACCTATCCTCCTTTACAGCTGAGTATCCTCTCTGTTGTTTCCTCACTCAGGACTGGCCATGCTCTTATGGCTTTCATGCTTTCCCGCCAAGAGGGGAAACTGAATCGTCAGCAGACCATGGAGCTGGGACACCACATCCTCAAAGCACACATCTTCAAGGTACAGAAGCTCTACGTTCATCTTTGGATGAATCCATCTCTTCTAGGAATTTGTGTTTACTGTTTATTTCTTTATGTATCATATGAGTAAAGATCACCAGAGGATAAGCTATAGGATGTGAAGAGAAACATGCTGTGTCTCAATTCAGATACCTCTGTTAGTACACTTCCATGTAGCTCACTGTGTGCACTATGTACTTATGACAGAGCAGTGTTGTCTCAAATCGAACACGGCTGTTGGCATTTTTGGGGTTCCTCCCTTTCCACTATGTAGCCAAGATGGTGACCATTGATGGGGAAAAGGGTGAATGTACTTATGACCTTAAAATAGCAAGGGTAACACCGAAAAACACCAAGTAGCGGTGAACTGTGGCTCACCGCAATAATTACATTTTTCTGTGGCCAGTAGGTGTGTTCATGTGTCTCAGGCGGAAATAAATTCTTTGTCGCATAAGTCAGTGTGTCACAGGCATCACAGGACTCTGTTCACTGATTAGCTGCGGGTATTCTCTGGCCACAATTCACTGCTATAAGTTAAACTATCCCCAACTCCTAGTGTGACTGCATTTCACCGCAGAATCAAATGGCCACAGCTTATAGTGGCCACTGCAGCTTTTTGTAGACGTTGCATGGCAGTTTGCCACAGGCCGTGCTTCACGGCTGCTTAGTGTGTTTTCAGCTTAAATACGGAAAAAATGCAAACTGAGACCGCAACTGACTTCATTGACTTTATGTATATGTGTTTATGCGTGTGTGTGTGTGTGTGTGTGTGTGTGCGTGCGTGTGCAGGGCCTGAGTAAGAGAACAGGTGTGTCATCCAGTGTGCTGCAGGCTTTGTGGATCAGCTGCAGTGCCGACGGCCTTTCTGCAGCCTTGGCTTCCCTGAGAAATCTCTACACACCCAATGTCAAGGTAAAGATGTTCTGCAGCTCTTGTGCGTCAGGTGGACCGGAAACATTCGGCCCACCAGCTGATTAGATGATGAAATTGGTGTTAAATTGAGATATAATGATATTTTGAAACACTAAACATTTGCTGGTTCTAACTTCCCAATTTTTTTATAAGTGAAAGTAAAAATCTTCTTGGTGTTTTTATGCCTTCCGGCCATGGCTGGAGGCATTATGTTTTTGGGATGTCTGTCCGTCCCAATCTTGTGAATGCGATATCCCAAGAACACCTTGAGGGAATTTCTTTAAAATTTGGCACAAATGTTCACTTGGACTCAGTGATGAACTGATTAGATTTTGGTGGTCAAAGCTCACAAAACATGTTTATGGCCATAACTCAAGAATTAATTAACAGTCTCACACCGGCACAGAAACGACTCAACTCTGTTGTTAAATCTGTTAAAAACCATGGTAATTGTTAGCTGTGTGATGCAAACAGTGAGTGCGCAGAGCTCACACTCCTGCAGCAGTAGTCTCATGATTAACAGAGAGTGCTACAGCAGGGCAAGAAGTGGCGGAGCGGATCAACACACTGCACGCAGCTCTACAATGAAATTAGATTTGACCTGTTTTAAATAGTAACATTTGCCTTAAAGTTACAGTGATTAGACAAAATTGCAAGGTCATGTAGAATTCACAGAGATCGGCTGAATTTGTGTTAATTGTTGAGATTGCAACAATGTGAAGGGACTGAAACAATTTCCTTAAAACTCTTAAATCCACACAAACTATTATTAGTGACATATGAAGTCCTCAATTGTCCTCCCTGAATGCTTTGCAACTCCACAGATGGCAATTAAGTTGTGATTTATTATAAATGTCACGCTCTGTTCCTCTCACACACACACACACACACACACACACACACACAGCTCAGAACAGATTAAGTTTTGAAACCACCATAAAGAGCAGTATGAGGACGCTCATCGGCCTGACTGACGCACCTTGTTTCTTACTATTAGCTTGATCAGTGACCGTCTCTTGTCTTCAAGGCCATAAGCAAATACCATTAACAGGCTGGCAAACGTGTAAATTAATACACAAATAATTGGTGTCAGAGTGAATTACCACAAAACAGCCTCAATTTCTTCTGTTTTATTTGTCCTTGCTCATATCCATTTTGAATTTAGTGCACAAAGCATTTGCTATTTCTCTGCCATTACCCATTTTCTCATAACATTTATCAGTAACTCACATTATTACCCTCTTTTGGAATTACTTACATATTTCTTGCAAGATTCAATGTTGCTTATATGATAATGATGAGAACACGACTCAGTATGTTCAGGACAATTATATATAGATAGATTTAGGGAGTATGTGTCTCATATTAGCAATGAATTTAGACTAGAGAAAATGAAAAGACAGTCCATGGTACGTTAGTTAATTAATGGCGGCTGGCAGGACTGCACATTAGACGCCAACCGCTTATTTGAACACAAGACAAAAAGAAAGAAGACACATACATTCAGTTTGCATCTGTGGCAAACTGTTTTATCATTTATATCTTGTAGCTTCATAATATTTCAAGACTAAAATAGTCTGTCGCTTGTTTTGCTTAGTGATTAACCGTGTATGTATCAGATATTTCCTGGGCATTCTTGATCTAATATAAGCTACACAGAATATGAAAAATGTTTGCAGGAAATTGGGAAGTAGACATTGATGAAATGTGTGCCAGGATGAGGAAAATGGGAAACTAGAGGAGTTAACAGGTCAGCACAAGATGAATGGGGGGGGGGCAGAAAGTCATTTAAGGATAAACGTTTCTTTACTATAAACGTAAAGTATCTACTTACTGTTTTATTTATTCAGATCTCCAGTTAGACTTTGACTTCCTCAGATAGTCTATTCATGATTTGTTGCTTCTGGAGCCCTCTCTGGTTTTGTTTTGAGGAGAAAATCACCGGCCTTCCCTAGATTATGTCACGATGATGTATTCTGGCTTGAAGCTAAATTATCCTACATATTTTCTTAGCGTTTCAGTGGTATTCCATCACTCGTTGTCATCCTCGTTGTCTATTTGCGAGTTATTGTTTGCAAGTGTAGCATCACTCAAAGAGACATTCACAGAATGACCTTGTTCTGTCCTCTGGGAAAAACAGAGAATCGCTGTTAATTCATTTCACATTGGCTCCGACAAAAAACACACAATTTCATTTCCTGTTGTCAGATACTCATTTGGCTCCACGGTTCTGTTTGACTAAGCATTTATTATTGATTTCCTCATCACGGAGGAGAATAACACACTTAATAATTGCATTCAGTAGAATGTGACCACTTCATTTGGTGTCTGACCTTTGCTTGGAGGAAAAATCCCTGAGGCTGAAGCAGTAAGAGCTTTTGCACCGAAATGAGCTACAAGGGGAAAATCAAATGTATCCTAGAGTCTGAGATCCAGATTCTGCTGCTGTTTGAATTAGTCATTGACCATGGTGTTTACAAATCCTTGAAAGTCATGAATTAGAAAAATGTATGGCCTTAGAAAATTGGTTAATCCCCTCATCTTGTTGCAGCTTCAATATAATAAACTCCTGTGGTATCATTAAACAGTGTAGAGTGAATGTTTTATCAAGATTTGGAGGTACTTCAGGAACATTTGAGGAGGAATAATGAGTGCATGAGGATTCACATGATCCTCGTAGATTGAAATCGTAATATGAGACTAGCTGTCATCCAAGATTTTAGATATTATAATATTGCAAATGTTGTCATTTCCTGGTTTCTGGTTGGCTGCATTACAGAAGTGATGTAATTTTTTTTAACTTGCCAGACTGTTGTAGCTGTTCCAGTGTTTGCTTTTACCCACTGACTCATTATATCCATTAGGGCTGCACAATTAATCAAATATTAATCACAGTTACAATTTTGGCTTCCAACAATTAAATGAACATAATCGGCTGTGATACTGATGTTACAAATGCGTGCCCTGCTCATAGAAAACTCTGCTGCATATCAAATCAAACACTTCCTAAACGAACAGCCAGACTCTACTTTTAGGAGCTGTCATACCGTCATGCGTGCACCCTGCAGCATCAGCCTGTGAAAACTTAAATGAGTGATGTGACTGCAGATGGGCTAAAGGAAAATTATCTGTCATCGACCATCATCATCAATCATCATCATCAAAAAATACAGTGGTAGATACTTATCCATCCAGCTCTCATGACAGACTGGAATAACCAATGCGTTCGTATTCCATATTTGTTAATTAGCAGGAATGTAACACAACATAGACGTGAAAGTGAAAGCAGAGCTCTGTACAATTCTATTTTTATTTTGCTTCTAGGAGATGCACTGTGAATAAGAACCAGTCTATTTTGATGCAAAGATTTTGACATTAGCAGGAATGTAAGACAACATGGACATGAAAGCATTTGCTCTGTTCATGTGAAAGTTCAGCCATGAAAATCAATAAATAATCATGATAAATAATCTTGATCTCAATATTTATTAAAAATAATTGTGATTATTATTGTGTGAAAGCTCCATAAGTCAACCACACTTTATATTTGCAACATCAATATCAAGGTATTTGGTCAAATATATTGTGATGTTTGATTGTTTCCATATCATAAATGTTTTGTTTTTTTCCAGATATACCTTTATTGAAGCAGGGAAGACAAAGAAAGCACAATACACAGCGATAATACTAACAGTATACAAATTACTGACATCTAAACCCGACAAGACAAAAACAAACAAAAAAACAGACTGACAGACAAAAAAAAGAGAGAGAAAATAGGTTAAAATAAATTCAGGGAGTCCAGAAAGTCCATGGAAGATATCATAAATATTTACAGTCTATGGCNCACAAGGTGGACACTGTGCAGGGCCTATTTATGATTATTTGGTACTTAAATTTTGCAGAGCTGGCAGTGAGATCAAACAAATCTGTCCACGCACTACTACATTCTCTATTTTATTCAATTTACCTTTTTTGGATTTGGCATCCATAGCTAACCAGCCACTGCTATCAAGGTATTTGGCATCCATAGCTAACCAGCCACTGCTATCAAGGTTCAGCAACATTTGGATTCATAGAATGAGTTTCCATAGAATTCTTTTCTCAAAGGCTCAAGGAGCCACTGGACAGGGGCTAAAGAGCCACATGTGGCTCCGGAGCCACAGGTTGCCTACCCCTGGTCTATGGTGATATCCATGTTGTAATTTTGCTTTTTTGATTTATTTTATTCTGTCCACACAATATCTGTTGCATGCATGTCCATGCTAGAAGAGGGAGCCCTCCTCTGTTGCTCTTTCCAAGGTTTCTTCCATCTTTCCCCTTTGAAAGAGGAATCAGGGGTATGTGAATGTAGGTGTCATATACTGTACAGATTTGTGATAATGGGCTGTAAAAATAAAATTTACTTGATGTGGTTCAATAAAGCCATATTTTTCGGCCATGACCCGCAGCTCTACAGCTTGCTCTGGTAGTCAGTCAGTTGGTTGGTTGATTGGTCTGCCCCAGAACAGAGGTCATAAAAAAGGCACATAACATCTAAATGGATTCACAGACTTGCTCAGGATTTTATGGAAAGATTGTTCATGAGCTAAAGGTCAGCTGATTAACTGTTCATGCCAGTTGGCAAAAAGTTACAACTCATGGATGCAGGCGAGTATGTGGTCGCAGCTATTTCAAATTCACACTTATTTTACCTTGGAATCACAGCATGGCAGCATGTTGATGTCAGTCTTCTGTTTACTTATTTTGGCAGTCACATTAATCTTAACTTTGTTTAAAGGAAACATTTAAGACATCTTTTATTGTCTTTAACATAAGACGGCCTATAAATGCAATAAAATGTAGTTGTTTGCAGTTAACGCAGGTGCACAGATGGCAGCACTTTGATAGCAGTGTTCCAACACCAGCTGTCTGTGTTTGCATTTGTACAATCAGGTGAGCCGTCTGCTGATGCTGGGAGGGGCGAACGTGAATTATCGCACAGAGGTCCTGAACAACGCGCCAGTGCTCTGCGTCCAGTGCCACCTCGGTCACCAGGAAATTGCCTCCCTGCTGCTAGAGTTTGGGGCCAGCGTGGACGTGGTGTCTGAAAACGGCATGAACCCTCTCTGCTTCTCAGCCGCTGCAGGACACTTGGGACTCGTCATGCTGCTCTGCAAGAGGGGGAGCAAGGTGAGGAGCTTATAATTTTAGCTCTGTGGCTCTATGAATAAGCATGAGTTGGAAATATCAAACTTGTGATCATACAAACTGAACAGTCATTAGGCAGAAGCCATGTCATCCCTGCTCCGGCATTTTTCTTTGTAACAGAGCTAACCATGTTGCACTTCCACCAGGTTGATCATGTAGATAAGAGTGGCCAGTGTGCCCTGGTCCATGCCGCTCTCCGAGGACACCCAGAGATTATCCAGTACCTGCTGGAGCTAGAATGGAGTTCTGAGGGGGAGCAGCAGGACTGCGCTCTGAAGAACAAAGCTCTGCAGCAGGCTTTGATAGCAGCCTCCAGCATGGGACACACACAGGTCCGTCACACATGCACAGATTTTTCTTTACACACAGTCAACACTCACGAGACAAAAAACAAATTAACGAACCTGAGAATATGATGAAAGAAACTCCTCATAATGAAACTGTAACTCATTACAATAAGGGCATATACTGTATTTTACAAAAGCAAGTGTGTTTTTTTTTTTATAACTACCTTATTCAAAAAATTTCAGAGAGCGAATAGAACTAGATATACAATCTAAACACATCTTGCTGTCAGTGATCATGAGTCAAGGTTCGAAGTATTATTCAACCTTGTATGTCTGAAAGCAGGATTCAGGAATCGATCACAGTGCAGTGCCTTCGGCAGCCCAGGTGCAATGCAGGCTCAAGGTTTATTTTGGCTTCCTCATTAGCTGGAAAGGGTTCCCGAGGCCCGGCTCAGAATAACAGAAGTGGGCCGAGCTGAGCTGTCAACCCAGATGTACGAGAGGACCCCGTTAAAGTCGAAGTATTAATCAGATTGGGCTCAACTCACATAACCTCGTACAGTGGTTCAGGGACGAGCGCTTCTCTAGTCTGCTGTGATTAATTTATAAGCGTTTTCTCAGGCAGCAGATTCCCATTTGTTGCTATTCTGCTGCAGAATTAGCATGTTGTATAACCTCTTGAAGGTTTATTTGATATCTTATGCTGAAACAGTATGCCATTAATCTAAGTTTCTTTTTTGGCAGGTTGTGAGAGGCTTGCTGGCGTTGAATAATGAGCACGCTGTGCAAATTGATAGCCACGACACTCTGTGGGGAGAGACAGGTATGTTTTCATCCATCTTTTAGCATTACGTGGCTCCCTTGTATCATCACCTGCTGTTTTAGCATTCTGGCCCTTGCTGCTGTGATTGCACGCTGCAGTGGAAGGTCTTGTATCTCTCCTCCGCACAGTAATGCTCTCTGTTTGATGTAGAGGTCGCTCATCCCAAATGTGTGTCCATTTTTTATGTCTGTACCAGGTTTTTCCTGCGCTGTACTCTCTGGTAAAAGCATTACTTATTGTGGCTCATGTGGGTTTCTACTTAGAGTTTGGTCAACACAGCATTTCCTCTGAGCAATGATTTTCCAACATGCCGCTGGATTTCAGCTGCAGTATCCTGTGGCGCTCTATGTTAAGATACTGCTGTCAGTTTGGACATTTTGAAGTTACTCCACCATCTGTTATACGCATAGACCAGGCATATTGCTGTGGAATTACAGATTGATTATAATCCACTTAGGGTGCTTTCACACCTGTAGTTCGGCTCATTTTGTCCAAACAAGGGGGGAAAATTATACATTCTTGATGATACAGTCCTGTTCATGCTGACTTTTTACACACAAATCAAGAGGAGTAAACATGACGTTATACAAACTGACAGATAACTTGTCGATTGGACAGTTTTGGTAATTGTCATCCTGCATTATCAGGACCCACGTGGGGAAATTAGGCTCCAGTGACAGAAGTTTATCCGGCACTTTAATGATTCTGATGTGTATATTTATGTTCTTTGGTGCTCACAAAGAAATAACTGAGTATAAGCATTATTAGTATAATTACACTGCAAATCAACTGCATGGTATGAATAATGACGAGCAGGTAGAGACAGGAAAGGAAAGGAGGCGTCTCGAACAGTAATGGTTTGAGGCTCAGCACTGTGGGATCGCTGTCATACACCTTTTCATGCACTTAATGAACTGACAGATTACACAGATGCACATACAAGCACAGCAGCTGTAAGAACTTTTTAATCAGGGAAAGTAGCCATGCTGGCGTGCATACATGTTACCTTGGTTATCAGTGATTTGCATGAATAGGTTATATACCTGGCCTCGTACAGAACAATTATACGATTGCTTTCTGAACAGATAGCATGATCAGCAGCTGGATTTATTCGTAGTTTAGCTTTTGAAATCATGCTAAAATCAATCTGCTCTCGTAAAATCCTGTGGTTGGCTTGTTTGCTCTCACACCACAAACCGCCTTTTTTGGGCTGTCTGGATTCAGTTGTTTGGCCCATACAAGGGTTTGATTGCCAGCTGTCCCACCAGCCCAAATTAACCGTACTAACCGGGCAAATGGACCTGAGCTCGTTTTAACCGAATCAAACAGGTTACGTTTGAAAGCACCCTCAGACCTGGTTAAGTTTGTGCTTCTGCCTGATAAAACTTGAGTGATGACAGAAAGTGAGAGACAATCAAGAGTAGATGTTGTGGACAGTGGCTGTTGTTGATGGCCTGCTCAAAGCCATCTGAGATTGATTGAGATTGATTGAGGAAATGGTGCAGACAGCCATGTGGAGCAGCAGGAGAACAGTATAAAGTCTAAGAGCAGGTAGTGGCTGTCAGGTGTAAAACTGATTAAATGAAAGCTTGACAAAGTAGGAAGCTATGTTTAGTAGCGTGTTATGGCTACCTAGCTGAACTGCTATGGCTTGCACACTTGCAGTGTTCATATGTACAGTGTTGTTGCTGTTGCACTGCTGCAGAGCTGCTCGCTACTGTATCTACTGTATTAAAAGCTAGTAATCCACTCATTTATGGAGCCACTGCGTGTAGGGTTGACTATCAATGCTTTTGCAAAATATTTACAGTTTGATTTTTGATCAGTAATCATCAGTAATGTAAATATGATAATTAAGTGGGTAAAGGCAAATAAAAAAATAGCTAGACCAGTCTGGTAAGTTCAGAAAATTACATCACTGTTGCAGCCTTTAAAACCAGGAAAACACGATATTTTGATGTCCAAAGTCTAAGACAGTATCAGGTGTCATATTACGATATCAAAATATTATTCATATATTGCCCAGCCTTATCAGACACACACACCTTCTGGAAGGATCCCTGCATGAAGTGGTCATGAAAATATTGACTCGCACATCTGCTTTGTTTTCTGTTTCCCAGTTTAAGTACTAAAAATATTTTTGAGACATAATAAGAGTTTCAGACTCATGCAGTGTTGGAGCTGCAGTGTATCTTGTGAGTGTTTTGAAATGTTAGACGTGCTTGAAACGTTTGTCTCTCATCTTCAGTGTGAGCTTTTGCTCTGAGACTTTAGTGATCCACAGTTATAAATGTTCAAATCGCACCCCTTCTTGTTCGACAACAGTGTTTGATGCTTTTTTTATGCACAATCATACTAGAATAGATTTTTAAAAAGGGAGAATTTCAATAATAGTCTCTTTGTGTCTGTCTCAGTTGTAAGCTAGCAGGATTTAGCTCTAAAAGTTTGGTGCTACAGGAATGTAGGTCAGGCTGTTAGTGGAGATGCTGCCCACAGTATGGTTAACTGGTGCTTGTGCTAAATGACTGCAGGACTTCAGACCTTATTACAGTCCTGGGACAAAGAGCCGTCCCTCTGAGCAATTCCTTTGTGGAACCGCTGCTCTGTTTCCACTGATATAACTGGAATCTGTGTTCAGTACAATCAAAACACCTGCCTTCATGTTGTCATAATGTCCGGAGCTTTGAGTCGTATTACAAAACCCGATGTGTAACCTGGATATGACTATTGCTGTGAACACTAGTAATCATCATCTCTCTGGGAGCCACCTGGAGCTGCTGCAGTATTTACCTCTCAGCTCTATTTACAAAGTGGATGTTAAATCACAGCCAGCACCCTCTTGGCATGGCTTGTGAAGTAATGAAATATTAGGTCACAGGTAGCAATAGAAAGGTGCTGAGCTACGGCACCGCTGACCTGAAACAAAGTGACTCCCAAACCTTCGTCACGACCGCGTATTTAAATATTTTTGCACCCACCTGACACCCATTTAAATTTAAAATGAGATTCAGGCTCATCTGCATTCAGGGAAAATAGGAAAGTAAACACAATCGCGACCGCAGTGTTTATATTTTGTCCACTGGGTCATTCTTGGGGGGGGCACCATTCAGCGTGCAGATTTAATAATCCAACAGCAGCCGGCGCTCTGAATGCCAAAACTGACAAAGTTCCTGCAATATCCCCTTAAAAACTGGCCATTCATCGCTGTCTCTGAAACAATTCTCAGATAACAACCTGTCTCTGTGAAGATGCATTTCATATTTAAAATTCAACAGAATATTACATCTCTATGCAAATAGGCCCACTGTCTCCTGTGTTTAAATAGAGGCAGATTGAATTGCACATCTGTGCAAGCTCCGTCTTTTAAAATCCCCTCTTAGGATGCAAAACCCTCCTCCGTTATGCAAAGAAAGGTAAATTAACTGCACAGAATCGCTCGTGTTGTTGTGAAAACACAGCAGCAAGATTGGCTCAAGGCAAAGCCCAACAAATTCTTGTGTTGCACTAGCGTAATCTTTTGTAGATCATGTATCATTTTGTGATACATTTTGTTGTTTCTACCCTGTGGTATGTAGAGATGAGTATCATCCTCTGGCATTGTGTTAGACTTTATAAAAATGAATAAATATATAACATCTCATGACAAATGTAGTAGCCAGTGGGTATATTGTGTATATTATTCTAGTCAGTTGTTGTCATTGCAGAAATCCATTTAAATAACAGATTTCATTTATTTGAGGCTGGATTTACAAACAGTTTTGGCACTGAGCGTTTATTTGGTGGTAAGGGCTTTTTCCTGTGTATTCATGCTGATGTAAATTTCTGTGGAGTGCTCCAGACTTCAGGTCCTCAAGGTACTGGAGAATGGCTGCTCACTGCTCTTAAACCTGTAGTTAGAGAAGCTTAAATGCAGGGGACAGACTCTGAATATGAGCGGTATGAAATGCACTTGAGGTCTTTCTTTGTTTGTACAAGGCTCTGCTGTTCTTTCCTTTCATATGTACAAAAAGCACAAGCCTTCCTACAGTATAATAAGAGCACAGCATGAGCTAACCCAGGCAGCTATTTGTGGGTTTGCTCAGGTGCCTGGGGAAAAGATGCTCTTTATTCTCGCATCAAGTGACAAACACCTGCATTTTTACTGTGAGCGCTGAAAGCAACACTGTGGTTTGTTCTCTGATGAGAAGTTATTTCTCTACAGGCGTTATTTATCAGCATTTTGTAGAAAATATGATCATGCAAGAAGAGGAAGTTGAATTATATACATGCATAAATAAATGCTCCTAAATAAAAAAGTAACTTTATGAGCTGCAGGAAATTTATCTCCTTTCTTGTCACAAATTTCGGCCTCTTAATGGGGAGCACTTACTTGTAAAAGAAACTTTTCTGATTATAATATTAAATTTTGTTCACATGAGGTGGAGGCAAAGTATGCCTGTGTGTTCAGCATAAATGCATTTCTTATGTAATCGAGCATCTGCTAAGTCCCCAGGCAAAGCAAATCTGCCATTTTACAAATGACAATCAATGTCTCAATGTTGCCTTTTATAAGTTGCCTGCAACCTTTTGTAATTGACATTTTATCCATTATTGAATTATAGTTAATTGAGTTATTTATTAATTTTACCCTGAGGAAAAATCTGATCTCTAACATCAGCAAGGAGAAATTGAAAAATCCCAAACTCTGGTTATAAATGATTATTTAGAGCCTTTTATCAGTGTTGGTCAAAAGGCTCCAGGTTGTTTATCTACCGAGCTTTGGCTAAAATGCCAGGTCACAACCTCTTTGTTGTTGTTGGTGTGTCCTGGGTTCCTCCAGCCGGGTGGTGAAGTGGTGGCGGAGAAGGACATTATTATGTGTTTACTTTGTAAATCTGTTTTATCAGACGGTGATTCAGAGTCTCCTCAGGACACTGTCAAGGCAGCGTTGTAGGTGGGCTACAGGAGTAGGCAGAGCAGAGTTGAGTCAGGTTGATGAATAGCTTACAAAACACAAGATAAGATAAAATAAAGCAAGACTTTATTGATAACACTGAAGCAGCAAGTCAAACTCAGACAGTGAGCAGAGGTAGAAAAATGAGCTCCTTCTCTGAGGAGCAGGAATGCTAAGATGCTGTGGTATTAACATAGTTGTGTAAATACTATTAACTTAAAAGAATAGTTCACCCCCAAAATGATCATTTGTATAACAATTACTCACCCTGTGTTAAGTTGAATTTGAAAAAAAAAATAAAAAAAAAAAATCCTCACGTCCATGGTGAAAAATGAATCCGAAAGACAAACATTCTTGATGGACTGAAGTAATAAGGGATCACATTAACAACAGCAAACTATACCAAAAGATCCATTTACAAACTCTCACACAACTCATGCAGTATAATCCAAGTCTCATTTATCTCGTTGTATGATCAGTACTTCCCAAACACATGCATTTTTTTTCTAAAACCTTACTATTTAGAGCACTTCCACATAAACAGAGGAGGCGCACTGCTCGTCTGTGTGAGACTGTTTATGCCAAAGTGTTTTAAATAGCAGGGTTTTAGAGTATCATATGACTGGGTAAATGTGACTTGGATTAGTTGTTTGAGAGTTTGTACACAAATGTTTGGATACAGCTTTGCTGTTGTGAAACGCAGCCCCCGTCAATTTTTTTCATTTTTGTATTCATTTGGGGGGAATAGTTTTCATTTAAAGGTCCAGTTTTTTGGATATTGGTGGAATGCAAATGGACCTATCTAGAGCCAGTGTTAAGTTTGTCCATTTTGGGCTACAGTAGAACAACATGGCAGAGGAAGAGGGCCTGCTTTGTTTGTAGATATAAATGGCTCATTTAAGGTAACTAAAACACAACAATTCTGACTTCCAGGTGTTTGTAACTCATAAAAACATTCTTCAGTCAGGAACACTTTAGTTAAAGAAAACTATATTTTTATTTGCAGTGTTATATTTGGCAGTATGGCTCTGTTCTGGGGCCTCTGCCTTTCCTAGGTCTACGCAGAAAGCCTCTTCCATGCACTTATGTGGAAAGCCCGAGGCAGAGAGAGCACACCTCACTGCCCTTCCATGCGCATACACGGAAAGCCTAAGGCAGGAAGAGCAGTAGCAAAGACCCCCCCGGGAACAGAACAGGGCAGCATCAATGACAAACAGAAATGACACTGATAAGTCCGACACAGCATGAAAAGGTTGCAAAGTGTCTTGCAGAGGAAGCACCAACATTACGCAGGTCAGAGCAGTTTAAACAGGGCGCCCTGAATTAGATTTGCCAATTGGTTGCATAAAAAGGAATCATGTGATCCATCAGCTGACTTCGTTCATCAATCAGCTGATGTAGCTGGGATGTGAGCTGAGCTTGACATCATGTCCTGCCTGAACTAATGCTATGCTCACTTCATGAATATTATATACAGTTTCTGCCAATAGATGGCCCTAAATCCCACACACTGGACCTTTAACATGAGGATAAAGCATAGAGACCTTCTAAGAATAAACTAAGTGTAAACACAGGCGTCTCTTTCAGACATCAACAAACTGTACAGCTGTTGATAGTTTGTTCGGTGTAACCCAGCATCATCCCAGGTGCCTCTAATATTGCTCCCAGGAGCCCTTACAGTCTAAGTTTAGCTGCTCGGAGTCATTGTTCTCCACTGTGCTGCGTGTGATGATATCCATATTTTGAGCAGATGGAGGGTGGGGTTGTTTGGCTCTGATGACTGTTCATCCAGATGGATGATGTCAGTCAGATATTGAGGCTCAGCGGCTCCTCAAATCTCTCCGAGGTGAATGTGAGAGCAGAGCTGTTCCCATTCTTACGGTGGATCTCACACTGTTGTGATAAGCAGCGCTCATTTAAGACTGGCCCATCTGCTGCCATACGTCAGCCGCAGAACTGTAAGCATTGAACATTTCAATAGTCTGTCTTTGTTTTCTTCACAGACCCGAATACAAGCACAGTTTTTTGTTACAAATTAATTAGACACAGTTAATTCCAGCTAATCGTGTTCTGAAAAAAGATACGAAATATAAACAAGAATGGGTGTTTAACAGAACTGTCTGACTTTGTTGTCTAATGTTTGTCTGTTGATGCATAAAATGACTGGATTCTCATCTCTGTGTGCAAGGCCCAGGGAGCTAGAGGCGGGAATTTAATGAGTTTAATAAGCATAGCGTAATTGTCTGTTTTTAAACTCAATTAGCACCAAACATTAGCCTGCTTTTCTCTGCTCGTCTTTGAAGAATCGGAGGGGTTCAGGGATTGCAAACACTATTTATTTCTGAGCCTTTCCTTTTCCTCATACTTGTGAGATATTAAAGACCCAGGATGTTGCTTCTGAACAGCATACGTCTCTGTGTACTGTACATGTTATGTTCACTAATCTTCTGGTGTAGTGCTGTTAAGTGGTTAAATTCCACTCTTATCTCACCACTGTACTGTTTCCTTACCTTAACTCGTTCCTCTGTACAGATAGAAATAAAGTAGTCAGACCTAACATCTCCTCCCTCGTCCTCTCTTTAGCCTTGACAGCAGCAGCAGGCCGGGGGAAGATGGAGGTGTGCACCTTCCTGTTGGAGCAGGGGGCGGTGGTGCAGCAGGTCAACCGGCGGGGGGTGTCTCCTCTTTTCTGCGCCGTCAGACAGGGACACTGGCAGGTGAGACACACTGAGTGGCTCTTTTGTACCAGACAGACTGTCCCTCTGTATCCACAGCAACCACACTACTTCAAACTGCAATTACGCCTCAGCATTTCTTCCCCTCTATCTTGTATTGTATGTATCTTGTAGTATATGTTTTATGTCCTGCCCTCAGAGCTTTCTGTGGTCTGTTTCCTGACACAGAGTCATGGTCCCTGTTGAGTGAACAGTTTTGTGTGAGCTCTGTACACCTAGGGCCAGGTGCATAAAACATGGTGTAGATTCATGACAAAGACAGAAATATTATATCAATTTGATGCTTTGAAGACACAACAATTGCATTGCCAGTGAGTATTAGGTTAAATATACATTTGCCCAATTAAAGGTGGTTTTTGGTATGAACTATGCCCACCTGCGGCCTTCTATCCTGGATACAGATACAGACCCTTTTGTACACCTCTTAGGGTTGGGCGATATAACGACTATGTACGATATATTTTCAAGCAAACAACAGCAGACAACACCACTTATATCGATATAGGGTCAAGTTGCGTTACATAGCACGTACCAGTGTGCATCTTGTTACTCACACTCTGCACAGCTCCGCTCCACTCCACTCACTCACTCACTCACTCACTCACAAGTTCTCCAGCAACACTTAGAGACAGAGCTGCTCCTCTGTTTAATCTGTCTGTTAATTAGTCTACATGTTGTCTGTATGTAGCACGTGCTACACTGTCAGTCTGTGAAATGAATGAAATTACCACAGCACACGTGTAATCGAGCGCTGCACTGATAGTTTGTGTGTGAGGTGGATCACAGCGCGTCTCCGTTCTTCTTGGTAGTTGTAGTCCAAAGTGTGACACCGAGACAGCGCCTGGATGCAGGCAACAGATCTGTTTAAAAATGCAGCGACATGGGGCGTCGGTGGCGTAGTGGTAGAGCAGGCACCCCATATACAAGGCTGTTGCTGCAGCGGCCCGGGTTCAAGTCCAGCCTGTGGCCCTTTGCTGCATGTCAT